>NW_007232876.1:0-12900 GCF_000164805.1 Carlito syrichta
TACAGGCACATGACCACACACCCAAATATTTGTGTGTGTGTGTGTGTGTGTGTGTGTGTGTGTGTGTGTGTGTGTGTGTGTGTTTAGGAGAGAGAGAGAGAGAGACAGAGAGAGATCACCTCTGGGGGATCTGAGCCTTAGGAGTCTAGGTGAAGAGGAGACTAGAGGGACAACCATCCCCATCTTCCGGAGTTCCTTGGCCTCCCCTTGGGTCCCTCCCAGGCCCATGCCCTCCCGTTCTTCACCTCTGAAGCTGTAGTTGTATCTTTCTATCCCAGATGCTCCACAGAACCTCACTGTCAGCGTCTTCAGAAATGGCACAGGTAGGGACTCTCTCATCTGGGGTTGTGATTGGTGCCCACTGAGAGCTCAGAGTTCAAACCTAGGAGAGGAGACCCTCCCTCTCTCCTTAGTCCCCAGGGTCTGGATCACCCCACACCCCACTCCCACTCATTAAGGTCTCCCACTTACAGGCATGGTGTTGCTTTTGTTTTCTCCCTTTCTTTTCCCTTTCTTTCCTTTCTTCCAATTACTTCCCTTCCCTTACTTCATTTCATTTCATTTTTTGAGTCGGGGGTCTCACTGTCACCCAGGCTAGAGTACAGTGGCACAATCATGGCCTTGACCTCCTCTGCTCAGGAGATCTGCCAACCTTAACCTCCCAAGTAGCTGGGACTTTAGGGGTGTACCCTCATGATTGGTTAATTTAAAAAAAATTTTTTTGAAGAGATGAGTTTTCACTATATTGCCCAGGCAGTTCTCAATCTCCTGGGCTTAAGCTATTCACCCACCCCAGTTTCTCAAAGTGCTAAGATTACAGGTATGAGCCACAGTGCCTGGCCTCTGCAATTTTATTTTAAATTCTGATAAAATACACATAGTATACGATTTCCTTAACTATTTTGAAGAGCACAGTTCAGTAGTGTTAAGAACCTCCACATTGTTGCACAACCAAACTGCAGAGCCCTTCCATCTTGCAGAACTGAGTTCTGAGCCCACCAAACAGCAGCTTCCCACTCCCCCTCCTAGGCAGCTCTCATCTTCATTTCTGTCTCTATAATTCTGACTATCCCTTTTCTTGATGTCCACTAGCCTCCACCTCCTGTGAACCCACCACCTCTGACCTGATCATCTTTTTTGGGACCTTCAGTGCTCCTGCTCCCCACAGCTTTGCCTCATCCCTGTTTCTCTTTCTGTCCATTTTCCTGGTCCATCCTATCACTCCCCTGACCTGTCCTGATGCCCCTCACAACGTGAGTTCCAAGTTCGTCACATCACCAATCACTTTCTTTCTTTCCTTCTCCTTGGTTCCAGGCCCAGCTCATGTCTGGTCCTCAACCCTGGCCAATAGCCCAGCCACCCCCCCACCCCAAAAGGCTCCCTGCCTCCTGTCTAACCCGCCCAGTCCAAGCCCCACTTGGCTCCAGCAAGGTATTTCTAAACTCAGCATTGAGTCTGGGTTTACCTTGCTCAGAGTCCCTGACTACTTTCCAGCATCCCCAGAACAAAGCCCAAGGCACTCAGCCTGGCCTTTAACGCTCCAAAAGAAGAGATCCTGCCTCCTCTCCCACAATTCTCATGTCTTTGGGGCTCCTGGCACTCCCTGCCAGGTAATAGAGGCAGGGATATTTCCCTCGTCTGCCAGACTGTCTCGATTCTTGGCACATCTGCACCCAAGCTGTCATCCACATCTCCTTATTGTGAGAACCCTCCTCACCCTTCCAACTCAGTTCAGCCCCCCTTCCTTCTGATAGCCTGACATGGTCTTGTCTGTCTCCTTGTGGCTCTGTGGGAGGAGGGAGGAAGAGACAGGCCTCTCCGCCTCACTCACCTGCTGTGTGTCATTCACAGCCCTGAAGACTCTGAGCAGTAGCACATCGCTGCCTGTCCAGGAGGGCCAGTCCCTGCGCCTGCTCTGTGCAGCTGACAGCAATCCCCCTGCCTTGCTGAGCTGGTTCCAGGAGGGAAAACCTTTGAATCCTTCCCATGTCTCAGTGTCTGGGGTCCTAGAGCTGCCCCATGTAGGGGCCAGAGATGGAGGGGAATTCACCTGCAGGGCTCAGCACCCGATGGGCTCTCAGCATATATCCCTCAGCCTCTCTGTGCAGAGTAAGTTGCAGGACAGGGACTGGGGTGGACGGTCTGGTCGTGTGTGCAGGCTGTGGGAAGGGTCAAGTGCTGGGGACAACTCCATCTTTTCTCCTTTTCCTCAGGAAGCCCCTCTTCCTTAGACAGCTGCCCCTGTTGCAGATGTGTGATGGAGAAACAGGAGGGCTCCCGGCCACTGGTCCTCACCCTGATCAGGGGCACCCTCATGGGGGCTGGCTTCCTCCTCACATATGGCCTCACCTGGATCTACTACACCAGGTGAGCAGACCTGCCTTTCTCCAGGAAAACCCTATGATTGGCTACCAGGTTCCAGGTGGGGCCGTGCTGTCCTGTGCCACCTGAAATCAGAATGAAAGTGGCTGACTCTGATTGGAGACCATGTTGGCTCTGCAGGTGTGGAGGGCCCCCGGGAGGCAAGACTGAGAGGCCTGTCTAAACCCCTCCCTCCAAGCCAGAACTGAGGTGTGGACACTGAGCTGAGAGGGACAGAAGTGGGACAGCATCGTCAGCTTCCTTCTGGAAACCCACATCCCACTGGCCCCTGTTTTCTGCCAACCCCATACCCCACCTGCTTACCTCTCCCTTTCCTGTTGGTCCTGTTCCATCCCCAGCGACATCCCTCCTATTCCTTTCCCTCCCACTCTTCTCTTCCCTCTCTCTCCCCAGTCCTGTGAAGGGAATGAATTTTGGGTCTTACCCACCAATTCCCTGAAATTTACCTTCTTAACTTCTGAGTTTCTGGACTCCTCAACTTCCTTATCAGTACAGATATGAGTACCCAGTGGAGCCACAGACACAGCTTTTCTTTTCCAGTTAAAGGCTCTACCTCACTATAATTTTTATAAAATATCTCAGCATGCAATTATAAGTAAAAACATTTAAGGTAATACAAAATAAACTTTGATTTTTACTGCTTGATGCACCTTGTGGGAGTTTGTAGAGACAAATTATGTCTTGATTGTCTGTTCTTTTTTGTTGGACATGTTTGCTTTAAGGCTCTTTGATTATTTTCGGGTCCATGAAACTGAATAAAATATGCAAATTCAAGGAATACCACTGATGAATTTTTGAGTGGGAACCCAAAACCCAGAATTATCTTTTAGAGGGTGGGATTCTTGTAGTATAGTCTTTGTCCACTAGGTAAGTGGTCTAGGAACCCATTGACATCAACCTACCATCTAGCGTTGTGGTGAGAGGCTGCGTTGCGGAAGAAACATTATGAGTTGTGGTAAACAGGTTACCAAAACAGCGTGACCCCGTGCCCCAACCACTCTATTCACCCAATCTTGTCCCGAGTGACTTTTGTTTAATTTCCCTGGCTGAAAAAAGTCCTCAAAGGGGAAACGTTTTGCTGATGTGGAAGAGGTGAAACAAAAAAATGAAAGATGCATTAAAAGGCATTAAAATTGACGAGGTCACAAATGGTTTTGAGCAGTGGAAAAGGCATCTCGATCGCTGTATTGCATCCAATGGAGAGAACTTTGAACGTCACTGAAGTTTAAACATATAAGAATAAATACACAACTTTTTGTAAATAAATTCCAGTTTTTTGGGGATTCCTCATCGTGCATATGTACACTCTTGCTTCTACTACCCAACTCAACATGGATCCTTTCCAGCCCCCACCAGGGGGCTTCTTGTACCCTCCCCCTCCTGTCAATGCAGTCTTTTTTTTTTGAGGTGGATTATCACTCTGTCGCCCAGGCTGGAGTGCCATGGCATGCTCACCACCACCCTAGCGTCAACCTGCTGGGCTCTGGTGATCCTTCTGCCTCAGCCTTCCAAGTAACTGGAACTACAGGCATGCACTATAACACCTGGCTTTTTTTTTTTAATGTATTGTAGAGATGAGGTCTCACCAAGTTGCCTGGGCTGGTCTCAAACACATGGGTTCAGGCAATCCACCTGCCTCGGCCTCCTAAAGTACTGGATTACAGGCTGAGCCACTGAGACCAGCCGTCAACACGTTCTATGTGTCCCACCATTCCCTCCTCTGTCTTTATCATGAGTTTCATCATAGAAATAGGATCAAACATTATACACATTCTAGTGTCTGGCTTCCCTTTCCCAGCATGTTTTTTCTGGTTTACCCATGTTGCTACATGTATCAACACTTTTATTTTGTTTTTGGTAGTGTTTTTGCTTTTAATGTAGTATAGTCGGTTGTCTGTATCCCTTGGTTCTGTATGTGCAGATTCAACCAATTGTAGATGGAAAATACAGTATTTATGAAGTGTGAAATCAGCAGAAACAGAGGACTGCCTTTTCCTATCTGCAGGTTTTATGGGGCCAACATCAGGACCTGAGAATCCAATCCACTGCAGACTGAGTTCTCACAGGGGTCCTCTATTGTTATTTCAATATGTGTGGGGTATGTGGTGATATGATATTGATAATTTGTTTTTTTGTTTTTATTTTTTCTTTTAAAGATGTGGAGTACATTTCAGGATTAGGTATACAAGTGTTCATCATACGAGTAAAGCTTGGACCTCCCTTTGGTCCCTACTTCGCTTGGTTTGAGAGCAGGTACCCTTATTAATGTCATGTCCCCCTGCCATACCCCATCCCAGTAGTATCCCGCTACTGCTAATCCCTTTCTTGGTTTTTTTTATTTTTATTTTTTTGAGTTGAGGTCTCACTCTGTTGCCCAGGCTGGAATGCAGTGGCATGCTCACAGTGACTGCAGCCATGACCTGCTAGGCTCAGGTGATCCTTCTACCTCGGCCCTTAAGTAGTTGGAAACACAAGCGTGTGCCACCTTGCTAATTTTTTATTTATTGTGGAGACAAGGTCTTGCTGTGTTGCCCAGGCTGGTTTGGAACTCCTGGGCTCTGGCAATCCTGTCGTCTCTGCTACCCAAAATGCTGGGTTTATAGGCGTGAGTCACTGCACTCTGCCCTGAAGCATTTCTTACATTATTTTTTCCAGTAGTTTCAGGTTTTATAATTCAGCCTTTAATTCATTTTGAGTTGATTTTTGTATAGGGTGTGATATAGGGGTTTAGTTTCATTCTTCTGCATATGGACATCCAGTTTTTCCAGCACCATTTATTGAAATGATTGTCTTTTCCCCAAAGTATATTATTGGAGCCTTTGTCAAAAGTCAGTTGACTGTAAACACACGGATTTATTTCTAGATTCTCTATTCTTTTCCATTGGTCCACGTGTCTATTTATACACCAGTACCCTGCTGTGAGTGTGTTTCTTTTGCTATAGCTTTGTAGTATATTTTGAAGTCATTCAGTGTGATACTTTCAGCTTTGTTCTTATTGCTGAGGATTGCTTTAGCTATTCAGAGTCTTTTGTAGTTCCATACAAGTTTTAGGATTTGTTTTTATTCTGTGAGGAATGTCATGAAGATTTTGATAGGAATTGCACTGCATCTGTAACTTGTTATGGTCATTGTAACAATATTGATTCTTCCAATCCACGAATACGAAGTCTTCTTCCATTTCTTTCACCAGTGTTTTATAGTTTTTATTGTAGAAATCTTTCACCTCTTTAATTACGTTCTAGATATTTTATTTTTTTATTGTGGCTCTTGTAAATGGGATTGCTATCTTTTTCAGCTAGTTTGTTTTTATGTATAGACATACTCCTGATTTTTATATGTTGATTTTGTATCCTGAAACTTTACTGAATTTTCAGTTCTAAGAGATTTTGGATGGAATCTTCAGATCTTTTTATAGATAAGATTATGTTGTTTGTAAACAGGGACTTTTTCCTTTCAAGTTGAAAGCCCTGTATTTCTTTCTTCTGCCTAATTCCTCTGGTCAGGACTTTCAGTAGTATGTTGAAAACAAGTAGTGCAAGTGGGCGTTATTGTATTGCTTTGATTCTTAGAAAAAAAAGACTTTGAACCTTTTCTTATGTAGTATGTTAGCTTGGGTTTTTAAATATATAGCTTTTATTATAGTTTTTCTATACCTAATTGATTGAGAAGTTATTAAAATTATAAACCAAGGTTAAGTTTGCTCAAATGCTCTCTCTGTATCTATTGAGATGATCATATTTTTTAAAATCCCTGATTCTCTTGATGTGATGTATCACGTTTATTGATTTTGTATATAAAAAAAAATCTTTGCATCCCTGGGATAAATCCCACCTGATAATGGTGCATAATCTTGACATGCTGTTGAATTCGATTTGCTAGTATTTTGTTGAAAGTGTTTCCACGGCTGGACTCAGTGACAGCCTGTGGTTTCAGCACTTTGGGAGGCCAAGACGAGTGGATTGCCTGAGCCCATGGGTTCAGGACTAGCCTGGGCAAATTGCCAAGACCTTGTCTCTACAATAAATCAAAAATTAGCTGAGTATGGTAGTGTGTGCCTGTAGTTTCGGCTACTTGGAAGGCTGAGGTGAAAGGATCGCTGGAGCCCAGCAGATCGACGCCGAGATGGCCGTGAGTGTGCCATGGCACTCCAGTCTGGGTGACAGAGTAAGACTTCAACTCCAGAAAAAAAAGAAAAAAAGGAAGAAGAAAATGTTTGCGTCTATATTCATCAGGGATATTGGCCTGTAGTTTTCTTTTTTGTTATATCCTCTCTGGTTTTGATCAGGGCAATGATGATCTTATAGAATGCATTAGGAAGAAATACCTCCACCCTAAATTTTTTGAAATAGTTTTTGAAATAGTTTGAGAAGAATTGGTATTAGTTCTTTAAAATGTGGTAGAATTTAGCAGTGAAACCATCTGGTCCTGAGTTTTTCATTATTTGGAGGTTTAAAAAATTTTTAAATTACTGATTCCATTTTTTTACACATTATAATCTGTTTGGGATATTTAAAACATTTCTTTCTGGATAAATCTTGGTAGGTTGTGTGTGTCCAGAAACTTATTCATTTTCTTTGGGGTTTTCCACTTTTTGGTGTGCAGTTCATAATATTTTCTAATGAGGTTTTGTTTTTGTGCTATCATTTGTCACCTCTCTTTGTTGCTTCTGATTTTATTTATTTGGGTCTTCTCTCTTTTTTTCTGAGTTAGTCTAGCTAATGGCTTGTTAAATTTGTTTAACTTTTCCAAAAACCCACACTTCGTTTTGTTAATCTTTTGTAGTTGTTAAGTGTCTATTTTGCTTATTTCTGTTCTGATCTTTGTTATTTCTTTCCTTTTCCTAATTTTATGATTAGCATGTTCTTTCTTGTCTCATTCCTTGAGGTTGTGTTCCTTAGAATTTGGTATATTATGTTTTCAATTTTATTTGTTTTAGAAAATTCTGAAATTTCTTTTAGTTTCCTCAGTTTCTTATTGGTTATTCAAGAGCATATTGTTAAATTTCTCTGCTTTTTTGCAGTTCCTAAGTTTCTCTGGTTATTGATTTCTAGTTGTGTGGTCAGAAAATGTACTTCATATAATTTTGATTTTTAAAAATGTGTTGAGACTTTTTAGTGGTTTCACGTGATCTAGCCTATTGAATGTTCTATGTGCTGATAAGAAGAATGTCTATTCTGCAGCAGTTGGATAAAATGTTCTATAGATGTCTGTTAGGCCCATTTGGTCTATAGTTCAATGTTTTCTTGATGAATTTCTGTGTAGATAATCTGTGCAGATAATCTGAGAGTAGGGTATTGAAGTCTGCAATGCTTTTTAAAATTTTTTATTTTAAATATGTAGAGTACAATTTAGGGTTAGTTATACAAATGTTCATTATGCAGGTATCCTTGTAGATGAGGTGTGCCCCCCTCCCCTGGCAGTTTCCCACTACTGCCAAACCCTTTCTTATTGTATTATGATCATTGTTCAAGCTCCGCTTATGAGTGACAACATGTGGTACTCAGTTCTTTGCTTCTGTGATAGATCACTTAGTATTATAGACTCTAAGTCCATACAAGTTGCTGTGAAGTTCATGATTTTGTCTTTATTTATGACTGCGTAATATTCCCTCATATATGCACCACTTTAAAAAATTCAATTCTCTTTTGATGGGCAGCATGGTGGTTCCATGCTTTTGCAATTGTGAATAATGCTTCAATAAACATGCTTGTGCAGGTATCTTTTTTAAAGAGTGTTTTGAGTTCCTCTGGGTATATTCCCAGAAGGAGGATTGCGGGGTCATATGGAAGGTCGATATTTAGATCTTTTAGGAAAAGCCATACTTTTTCCCACAGAGGTTGTACTAGTTTACACTGCCACCAACAGTATAGAACTGTTCCATTTTCACCGCATTCTCCCCGGCATCTGTTGTTTTTTGAGTATTGATGATGGCCATCCTTACTGGAGTTTGGTGGTAACGCAGTGTGGTTTTAATTTGCATTTCTTTGATAACTTATGAAGCTGAGCATTTTTTCATGTCTCTGTTGGCTGCTTGTATGTTTTCTTTTGAGAAGTGTCTGTTGATACCTTTTTCTCACTTTGTAATGGAGCTCTTCCTCCCCCCCCCATCACATTTGAGTTCCTCATAGATCCTAGATGTTAGGCTTTTATCAGATATACAGTTGGCAAATATTTTTTCCCAGTCTGTGGGCTGTCTCCCTGCTCTCTTGATGGTTTCTTTGGCTTTACAGAAGATTTTCGAAGATTTTACAGTTGTGTTGAGGTTTAACCCTCCCTTTATGTCTGATATTATTTGCTTTAATATTTGGGTGCTCCAGTGTTGAGTGTAAATACATTTGCAATTATAATATTCTCTTGTTTAATTGATTTCTTTATCATTATATAATGACATTTTTGTCTCTTTTTGCAGTTTTTGTCTTCAAGTTTATTTTACCTGACATAAGTATAGCTACTCCTGCTTGTTTTGGTTTCTGTTTGTGTGGAATATCTTGTTCTATTGTTTCAATTCTGTCCAAATGTGTCTTTATAGGTGAAGTGAGTTCCTTGTAGGCAGCATACAATTGGGTCTCTTTTTAAAAAAATCCCTTGATCCAGTTTATATCTTTTAATTTGGGGGATTTCACCTGGCTATATTCAAGTTTATTATTGATAGATGAGGACTTGTTCCTGTCATTTTGTTAAACTTTTTTTGTGGTTGTTTTGTACATTCTTTGTTCTTTTCTTTCGCTCTTATTATTTATCTTTGTCTTATCAGTGCGTTTTATATTTTTGCATAGTCTTATGCTGGTAATTATCCTTAGTTAAGCATATCTTGTAGGGTCAATGTGGTGGTGATTAATTCCCTCAGTTCTCACTTTCTTGGGAAAGACTTTACTACTTTTTTTTCCTGAAGGATATCTTTGCAAGATATCAATCCTTGATTGGCAGTTTTTTTTTCTTGTAGCACTTTGACTATCTCATTGTCTTCTGATCTGTAAGGATTCTGTTGAGAAATTTTCTGTTATTCTAGCAAGGATTCCCTTACATACAACTATATGCTTTCCTGGTGCTCTTTTTAGAATTATCTTTGTGTCTTTTATTTTTTAAAAAAAATTTATGAAACTTTTATTGATCACAGCTATTTTAAATTGCATGATTATTATTGGACAGTTTATAATCTTCCACTGAATTTATCATGAAGTACAAACATGATAGTGTGTGTACACAAGGAAAACCATATATTAGATCTACTTTTTGAATCAAGAACAAAAATCACTGCTTGGCTATAAAACCTGCCAATTAAAGTTGAATGATTGTTTTCTTTCTTCTTTGATGTTTTACTTGAAAATGTTTTTCTTTTGTCAATTTGGGTATAATGTGCCTCAGAAAAATGTTTTTCAGTTGATTTCATTTGAGAATCTTTGAATGTTCTGAATCTGGATGTCCATCGTTCTCCCAGGACTTGGGAAGTTTTCATCTATTATTTTATTAAATTGGTTTCCTATGTATTTTCCCCTCTCATGTTCTTCTTAACTTCCCAAAATATAAAAATTTATTCACTCAGTGAAGTCCCATAAATCCTGCAGGTTTTTTCATTTTTCTTTGTTATTTTTATTTTTCTGACTTGGTTATTTTATAAAGACCTGTCTTTAAGTGCAGAATGTCCTTAGTCTACAAGATTTAGTCTGTTGCTGAAGCTTTCAGTTGTATTTTTTATTTTATTTATTAAATTCTTTGGCTTCAAGATTTCTGTTTGCATCTTGAGAATGATATCTAACTATCTGTTGAGTCATAAGTTGCCATATTTCATAAATTTTTTTGTTTTGTTTAATTGTGTATCTGGAGTCTCTGATATTTTGCTGAGTTTCTTTGAAATCATTATTTTGAATTCCTTTTCAGACTTTTGATTAATTTTCTTCTCTTTGGCACCCATTAGTTAAAAATTATTGTGTTCCTTTGTAGGTGTTATGTTTTCTTGCTTTTTCATGTTTCTTGTGTCCCTGCATTAACATTTGTGCATCTAGTGGAACCGTCACCTCTTGTGATTTTATGAAGTAGTTTGAGGAAAAGATTTTTTCCTATAGATGTGTCTTACACTGTCATTTGAGTGTATTGCTTTGGCTTCAGTTCTGAGTGGGCACAGTAACATAGTTTCCATGTGATTTCTTCAGCTGCAATCAATGTCAGCAACATCTGTGACTGTCTCAGTGGCCTAGACTGTGACTGTGAAGATCGTAGCACAACTTTCCTGAGAATTATGCTGCCAGTGGGCTAATACTCAGGTCTTTCACAGGTATGAGGCAAATGTGGAGGCTCTGCTGTTTGGAGAGACAGCATTGCCAGTGTCACTGAGTGTCAGGTGGGCAGGTCCTCAAGCTCCGTGTGTGCACATGGTGCATGGTGTCTCTACTGGTCAAAAGGATGGGTTTCCAGTCATAGCAGGTGCCAGGTGGACTGGTTCTTCGTCTCTGGGTTGCACAGATGTCATGTAGCAGATTGCCTAGTTGTAAGGGTGCAGGCTCGTTGGCAGGCTTGGGAGCAGGGCAGTTGGCTCTCAAATCCCGAGGAATACATGCATCAGCTCTCTTGGTGTTTTTGGTAGCTTCCCTACTCTGCTGAGTGGCTTACTCTCTGATGGATAAGGTGCTGCATTAACTCAAGTGATGGACTCACAACTTTACCCCTGGATTAACTGGGGTCATGGCATTGCAGCCTTTTGTGTGGATATAGTAAGATGATGACAGGGCATTCTATTTGTGAAATGCAGGGTCTATTGGGCTTCAGGACATAGACTCTTTAACAGTGACTATTCTCCAACAAGTGCTATGCCTTAGCATCTTGGGACCCAACAAGTGAGAGGGACCCAGCATAAGTTCCTTCTCTGGAACAATGCAGCCACATATACTTCAGGCATCTCTCTATGCTAGGCTTAGGGTCTTTTGAGAACTGTAGGGCTCTCCTGTAGCTAGAATTTCATGTATCCATGGTGGTATTAGGGACTACTGGGGATCTCCAGCCTCCAGCTTACTTTGTCCTATAATGGAAGAGTTCCTTTTGGCTCTAAGTGAATCCTGTCTGTTTTTTTTCTCCTTCTTTCTCTATGCTTCTCTACCAACTATCTATGCTTCAGAAGGTTTTTGTAAGTTCCCTGCAAAATTCCAGTGTTCTCCCTTATACATTCCACCGTATTTGCACTTATGTATTTGTTGGTTTAGTACTTCTTTGTAGAAGAAGAGTATCTGGGTTCTTTTCTAGTCAGCCTTTTTTTTTCTTTTTAAGTCTAGGTATTGTACTGTCACCCAGGAGGGAGTACAGTGCTGATCTTGTTATTCATTGCAGCCTTGGATTCCTGGGCTCAAGATATCCTCCCACTCCATCCTCTCAAGTAGCTGGGATTATAGGCTCAAACCACCACTTTTGTGTTAGTCAATCATTTTGGTGACTTCTGTCTCACAAGTTTAAACATAGATCTAAATAAGACTGTTTCTTGGCCTGTCCACTTCGGTAAGTGATATTTGTTCATTCCAAATAAATGTTCAAAAATATTTTGCTATGATGTTGTTAAAAAGATCCTTTTATTGTATCTTTTATTCCTGTTATACCTATGGTATTTTTATTTTTATTTCCCCCCACCCCCTTCACTCCCCAGTATTTTTATTTTAATATTTTTTCTACCACTTTTATAATTGCTCATTTTTCTAGTTCATTATTTATTATATTAGTCTTTAAAATACCAACATCTGGTTTATTGATTTCCTCATTCATGCATTGCCTTCTATGTCATTGGTTTCCTCTCTCTTTTTTATTAGTCCATTCCTTTTTGTTGTTGTTGGGTGGAATTTTTTTTCTCCTTCTAGCTTCTGAAAAAATAGGCTTTGATCACTGATCTTTCTACCTTTTTGATATATTCTTTTCTTTCTTAAGTGAGAATGCAGAATTTATCAAGAAGACAGAGAAGCTTCCACAGTGGGAGGAGACCCGAAGGGATTGCCCCTCTGATATATTCTTTAGGGCCATAAATTTCTTTCTAAATTTTATTTAGCTCTATGCCACAAGTTGAATATTTCCTGTTTTTATTGTTATCCATTGTAAATATTTTTCTATTTTCTTTCTAGAAATATTTTTTCTAATTGTATTACTTATTTCCCAATTATTTTTAGAGTATCTAGCTATGTTTCTTTTATTGGGTTCTAGTTCAGTCCCACTGCCTTAGTTTTCACTGATGCAATAACAAATTACCATAAACATAGTGGTTTAACAACAAAATTATTTTATTATTTAAAGTTCTATGAGTAAGAAAGTCTGAGCAGTTTTGGCTCTTTCCTCTACTCAGAATCTCACAAAGCTAATGTCAAGGTATAGACCAGACTGAATTTTCACTGGAGACTCTGGGAAAAATCTTCAATCTATTTAGAGTTCAGTTTCTTGTGAATATAAGGTCTTCATTTCCATGCTGGCCATAAGCAAAAAGTCTGTCTTTCAGCTCACATGATCCCATTCATTTTCTTTTCTTTTCTTTCCTTTTTTTTTTTTTTTTTT
>NW_007232876.1:12920-28878 GCF_000164805.1 Carlito syrichta
CTCACTCTATTACCCAGGTTGGAGTGCAGTGGCACACTCACAGTCACCCCAGTGTCTATCTGCTGGGCTCTGGTGCTCCTTCCGCCTCAGCCTTCCAAGTAGCCGGAACCGCAGGCACGTGCTACCATGCCTGACTAATTTTTTGTTTATTGTAGTGATGAAGTCTTGCTAAGTTGCCCGGGCTGCTCTTGAACCCATGGGCTCAGGCAATCCACTCGCCTCGACCTTCCAAAGTGCTGAAATTACAGGCTGAAGCCACGAGCCCGGCCTTTTTTTAAACTTTTATTTTAAAGATGCGGGATACAATTCAGGGTTGGGTATACAAATGGTCATTGTATAGGTAAAGTTTGGGCCTTACTTTGGTCCTCACTTCACCTGGTTTGAGATTAGGTAGCCTTATTGATAAGTGTGCCTCCCGCTCCCACAGCAGTTTCCCACCACTGCCAATCCCTTTCTTGTAATATTATAATTGTTTAGGGTCCGCTTCTGAGTGAGAACATGTGGTACTCTGTTCTTTGTTTCTGTGATACACCACTGAGTATTACAGACTCTAAATCCTTCCAAGTTGCTGTGAAGTTCATGATTTTGTGCCTTCTTTATGACTGCATAATATTCCATCATGCATGTGTACCACATTTTAAAAATCTAGTCCACTTTCAGTGGGCAGCATGGTTGGTTCCATTTTTTTGCTATTATGAATAATGCTGCAATAAACATGCGTGTGCTGGTATCTTTTTCATAGAGTGATCTGAGTTCCTCCAGGTATATTCCCAGAAGGGAGATTGCTAGATCATATGGAAGGTCAATGTTTAGATCTTTTAGGAATGAACACACGATTTTCCACAGAGAGTATACCAGTTTACATTCCCACCAAAAGTGTAGAAATGTTCCCTTTTACCCTCATCTCCTCCAGCATCTGTGGTTTTTTTGAGTTATTGATGATGACCATCCTGACTGGAGTTAGGTGGTATCTAAGTGTGGTTTTAATTTGCACTTTTTTTTTTTTTTTTTTTTTTTTTTTTTCATTAATCTTAGGTTTGGGGTACAGTTAAGGGTAGGCAGTATCTGTTAGCTGCTCATATGTTTTCTTTTGAGAAGTGTCTATTCATATCTTTGGCCACTTTTTCATAGGGATGTTTGTTTTTGTCTTTTTGGTGCATTTGAGTTCCTTATAGATCCTAGATGTTAGGCCTTTGTCAGATACACAGTTGGCAAATATTTTTTCCCATTCTGTGTGCTGTCTCTCCAATCTCTTGATGATTTCTTTTGCTTTGCAGAAGCTTTTCCATTTGATGAGATCCCACTTGTTTATCTTATCTCTTATGGAACGGGCTTAGAAAATGCAGGAGACACCCTTATGGAAATTGAAACTGGCAACCAATCCCTGATCAAGGCCTCATTCATTTTCATACTAGCAAGCTGAGTATTTCTCACCCTTTGAGTCACTCTGGCTTCCTCTTTTGCTCTCAGCAAGAGTAAACTGTCTGCCTTTAAGGGCCCATGTGACTGTTCCAGACCTAGCAAGTTGATCTTTTTTTGTCATATATCATAACACAACCTTGAGAGTAACACCAGGAGGTGTAAGCAGTGATCATGGGAGCCAACATTATTTCTCACATCTGCTGTGGGCGGAGATCATGTGTATGCTTTCAATTCACTGAGTTTTGCTCATATTTGTTTTATATCCCAGCTATGGTCTATTTTGGTACATATTTCATGTGCACTTGAGGATACTGTATATTATGCAGTTCTTGGATTTACTGTTATATATCTAAAACTTAGGTCAATTTCTCTTATTGTGTTGCCCAGGTATTTTATATCCCTAACTTATTATATTTTATTACTGAAAGAGGTATATCTATCAACTTATGCTTTATGTATTTTCAAATTATGTTATTTGGGCATCATTATAGTAAGTGAGATAAGCTGGGCACAGAAAGACAGCTATCACATGATTTATCTCACACATGGAAACTAAAAAGTTAATCTGTTGGAGGTAGAGGCTAGAATGATAGATATCAGAGGACAGGAAAATTGTGTGTGAGTGCAGGGATAAAGAGAGGCTGGTTAATGGGTAGAAACATAGAGTAATACTGAAGGAATACATCCTAACATCCAATTCAGAGTCAAATGACTATAGTTAAAAACAATGTTTTGCAAATTTCAAAATAGCTAGAGGAAAGAACTTGAAATATTCCCAACACATAGAAATAACACATATTTAAGGTTATGGGTACCCTAAATACTCTGCCCTGATTTTTATGTATTCTATGTATGTAATAAAATGCCACATATACCTCATAATATGTACAGATTTTTTATCAATGAAACATTTTTAAAAAGTGGTGCATATAAATTTATACTGATATATTCTTGTTGAACTGATACTGTTTTTAAAAACTACTTTTTGCTGATAATAAATTGTAATTCTCTTCGTTGCTGTTTGCATGACATATCTTTTTGTATTCTTTGATTTTCAATCTTTTGTATTCTTCTGGCAAAAGTATGTCTCTATCAAATAGCACATATTCTTTTTTAAAATTCAGACTTGCAGTCTTTGTCTTTTATTTAGAGTGGTTTGTCTTATTACAAGTAATTACTGATTTAATTGGATGTTATAAATCCCATTTCTAGTTATGTTCAATGTGTCTAATTCCCTCTCCCTCCCTCTCTCCTTCCTTTCCTTCCTTTCTCCTCCTCCCCCTCTCTCTTTCTTTCTCTCTCTCTCTTTTCCTCCCTCCCCCTCTTTCTTTCTTTTCTTTCTTTCTTCTTTCTTTCCTTCCTTCCTTCCTTCCTTCTTTCTTTCTTTCTTCCTTTCTTTTTCTTTCTCTTTCTTTCTTTGTTTCTTTCTTTCTTTCTTTCTTTCTTTCTTTCCTTCCTTCTTTTTCTCTTTCTCTTACTCTGTTGCCCAGGTTTGTGCAGTGACATAATCATGGCTCACCTCAGCATTTACCTTTAGGGCTCAGGTGATCGTTTTGCCTCAGTCTCCTGGGTAGCTAGGACTATAGGCATGCATCACTATGTCTAGTTTTTTGTTTTTTGTTTTTTTTTTTGTAGAGACAAGGTTTTGCTATATTGTCCAGATTGGTCTCAAACTCCTAAACTTAAGTGATCCTCCCACCTTGACCTTCCAAAGTGCTGGAATTCCAGGCGTGAGTTATAGTACCTGGCCTGTTGTCTTTTGACTTATAGTCTCTTTTATACTATTATCTTCATTTTCGTCGTCACTTCATTGAAGGTAACTAGTTGTATTTTATATATATCCAGTAGCTTTTAAAATCTTCTTTGGGAAAAATATTTGCAAGCTATGCATTCAACAAAAGCCTATCATCTAGGATCTAAGGAACAGATGATTTGACAGGAAAAAAAAAACATTAAAAACTGGGCAAATTAGCCAGGCATGGTAGCGTGTGCCTGTAGTTCCAGCTACTTGGAAGGCTGAGGTGGAAGGATCGCCAGAGCCCAGCAGGTCGAGGCTGCGGTGGCCCTGAGCTGCCACTGCACTCCAGTCTGGGTGACAGAGTGAGACTCCAACTCAAAAACAAAAACAAAACAAAAACAAAAACAAAACTGGGCAAAGGGAACAAAACCCTTCCTGGGAAGAAAATGCTGGGAGAGACTGACTAAGTGGGGGCTCATGAGCAAATGGCCAGGCCCCTGGTGCTGCTGTTTCTCTGCTTGGTCCCTGGCTCTTCCCAGGTCGCAGAAGCTGAGCACCATTTTTTTTAAACAGACAAAAGTTTTCTTGTGAAGAAGCGGAGGGGAGAGACCATTGCCCCAGGGTCTGCCTCACCATTGCAGCAGGAGAGACTGCCAGCTCCAGATTTTACCTCACCACTTCAACACCTGGCAGGGTGCAGGTAGCACGGGCTGCAGAGGGAGTCCAGAGGCAAAATTCCACGGAAGAGACAAGAGAGGCACCCCACCACCATCTTGAAGATGGGGCAGGAAAGTGCTCTGACTTGCTCACCACAGAGCAACAGACCCGATCTCTGTGACTGGAGGATCAACCACTCAGGGACTGATCGTGTCCCAGAGGGAATATCCTGAAAGCACAAACTTTAGAGGGACCTGAGGAGTGCTGAGTTCCAGATGCCCTACCCGCTACACTGATCCAGCCGTGGGACAAAGGGTGTGGCCAGAAAAGGATGAGGACGAACTCCAAAGAGATCAGTGGTGAATCCCAGGCTCACCCAAATCCCCTCCTCCCCAGCAATCCTCTGAACGTCAGAGCCGCATAGCTGGGCCACGACTTGAGAAGGGCACACCCAAGCGGAGCCTGGATGTCAGTCACAAAAGGAGAACTCCATTCCAGGATAGGCCTGGCTGGAATATCCCCCGCAAGTACATACCAGGGAAGAGATAATCCCACATCTCCCCACCGGAGGAGATCTCCCTGACCACACCAGAGTGGGAGGGGAGGACTGTAGCTCCACCCACTTCCACTGCCCCTCCTCCTTCCCTACTCTGGAGAGAGTGAAAGAGGTGGCTCTGCAGGAGAGACCTGATTAGAGGAACAATGACAGAGCCTGCCACAAGAGGGCAGGGTTTTAAAAAAAATTTTAATTATGAAAAAGTGCACATGAAAAAGTGCTCAGCCTCACTCATCATCACAGAAATGCAAATCAAAACTACACTGAGATACTACTTAACCCCAGTAAGAATGACCATCACTAATAAAACAAACAACAACAGATGCTGGCGAGGATGTGGAAAAAAAGGAACGCGTCTACACTGCTGGTGGGAATGCAAACTAGTGCAACCTTTTTGGAAGACAGTGTGGCGACTTCCGAAAGAACTAGAAATTGACTTTCCATGTAACCCAGAAATTCCCCTATTGGGAATATACCCAGAGGAACTCAAATCATTCTACAAAAAAGATACCTGTACATGCATGTTTGCTGCAGCTCTATTCACAATAGCAAAAACATGGAACCAACCATGTTGCCCATCAAAGCTGGACTGGATTAAAAAAAAGTGGTACATATACACAATGGAATTTTATGTAGCCATAAAGGAGGACAAGCATATGGTCTTCGCAGCAACTTGGATGGATTTAGAGTCAATCATACTCAGTGATCTATCACAGAAGCAAAGAACAGAGTGTTATATGTTCTCACGTGTAAGCAAAACTTGAACAATTATACTATAAGAAAGGGATTGGCAGTAGTGGGAAACTGTCAGGGGAGGGGGAATGGTATTGGCAGTTGAGGGAAACTGCTAGGGGAGGGAGGGGCATACCTCATTAACAAGGGTACCTGCATAGTCAACATTTGTATAACTAACCCTGAATTGTACTCCACATCTTTATTTTTAAAAAGACTAGGCAAAGGATATAAATAGACACTTCTCAAAGAAACATATGCAAGCAGCCAACAAACATGAAAAAATGCATGGCATATTAATCATCAAAGATATACAAATCAAAACTACAATGAGATACTACCTAACACCAGTAAGAATGGCTATTATTAAAAAGGTCAAAAAACAAGTACTTGTTGGCAAGACAATGGAAAAAAGGGAACGCTTCTACACCATTGGTAGAAATGTAAGCTAGTTCAACCTTTGCTGAAAGCAATGTGATCTTTTTCTCAACTAAAAATTCAGCTACCATATGATCCAGCAATCCCACTTCTAGGACTATACCTACAGGAACATAAATCGCTCTACCAAAAAGATATCTGCACACATACGTTCATTGCAGCCCTCTTTGCAATAACAAAAACATGGAACCAACCCAGATGCCCATTGAAAGTGAACTGGCTAAACAAGATGTGGCACATATACACAGTGGAATACTATACAGTCATAAAGAAGAACAAAATTATGTCCTTTGCAGCAACATGTATGCAGCTGGAGACAGTCATTCTAAGAGAACTATCACAGAAACAAACAACTGAATTCCACATATTTCACTCATAAGCAGATCCTGATCACTGGACACATGAGCACAGGGTGGAAATCACAGGTGTGGGTCACTGCTAAAGGAGGGAGGATGAATAAGGGTCACACAACCACACACTGGGTACCAGATTCACAATCCAGGGAGTATTCTCTAGAAGCCCAAACCTCACCTGCACATGATTTAAGTATGCAACTAAATCCTCATATGAACCCTACAACTCTAATCTAGAATAAAATAAAATATTCCTATTGTCTTTTGACAATAAGCTCTTACTATTGAGTAGAATGGGGCAGGGGATGAGGGTGAGGAGTGCAGGTGGGGCTTCAGTTGGAATTGCTGACTGACTCTGTCTTTCCTACAAAAGGGTACAGATTCTGTAATAGTAGGGAGGGCCTTTGTGACCTCATGCTCTATACTATCTCCTGCCTCTGGAATTCTGAGACTGCCAGCGACTGAGCCAATGGTTCTGAGCTAAGCCTCTAATAAATATGAGCCACGAATTCAGTCTTCTCTTATAGTGGTGACAGATGATTCTAGATCTAAAGGGACAAAATAGAATCCAAGTCAATTCTATCTACTTTGGGATCCTCAAATCAACACCTGCTTCCTGAGAGTATAATCTCTCCATTTTAGAAGTAGGGGATACTAGGGGGTTACTTGGAGAGGCTCTCATATGTGATGTACTCTGAAATTTAAGCACCTTTCTGTGAGAGTGACAGATATGGCTCTTGTCAAGAAGACATCAAGAAAAAGACAGGGACTAGAAGGTGGTGATGGGCATCAAAGTAGAGCTCCAAGTGCACCTGCCGTTCATGCTATGGAGAGCTGCCAGTCAAGTACTGCAGTTGGGCATAACCTCTTGGATTCCTCTTGGATAGAACCTGTTTTCTCCTCTAAGCCACCTGAAACCTCCTATACCTTGAGGCTTAGAAGCTTAGAAGCAGCCTGTTGAGCTGCCGTTTTTTCCTGGAACTAGGGTAACCACAGAGAGAACCAAACTATTTAGCATAGCTTATGAGTCAGTGTCATGGCGAGACCGCAATGTCCTGAGAAAGTCAAAGTCTATTGGCTGGGGAATGGACACCTCACTAAGCAGAAGAGTCCACCATTGTCAGTTTAGATCTGGGAAACAGGCAAAGGCTGAAAGCATCGTATAAGTTCATTTAGACAGGAACATCCTGAAACTCCATAGGCTGGAAGCTTATCTTCTCTCTCAGTGCAGTGTGAATGATAGGAGCCAGCAACAGATTGCCTGAGTCCTGGGAAAACTTTGAGCTGTATGGGTAGAAATTTGATCTCAACACACACTCTTTCCTTTCTCTCTCTTCTACATCTTTGTGTCTCTGAGGGGAACAGGAGGGCTCTTGATCTTGAGTACTAACCTTGCTGCAGTGAGAAAACCCTTTGGGAACCAGTTTCTTCCTAACCTATAACCTTTCATTGATCTATACCAGGTGGCCTAGCCCTTCTATTTTCAGAAAATCTGGGTTCCTTCTCCTACAACCTTGGCCTAAACCTCAGCCTCAGATCTGTATGCACTGCAAGTTCTCAGACTCTCCGAGATAGGAAAAGCTAGGAGACCAGGATGAGCTCCCATCCTCCTCCAGATGCAGGGTCAATTAGGGATGCCACAGTGAGGACTTCCCAACCTGATCCTCATCTCACCTCTAGTGGCCTCAGGCTCATATTTCTTCACCATCCTGCCATACTCTATGTTCTGCCCCAATTACACCCTGTGCCTCTCCACTCTCACAAAGGACTCACCCAGTAAATATTATTGCTCTGTGATTCCATGTATGTATTTGTCTCCAGAGCAGCAAAGAGAACCTGATGACCTTCAGTGTTTCATAAAAATCATCATTTCACCAGGACAATTCCTTCTTCTCCTATATACAGCTAACATGCCAAGGAGACTGACATCGTATCTAATGAGTAGCATATTTATCGCACATGACTATCTTCAATTTGTTAGATAACAATTAAGATTATTTTAAATCTTCATTTTATTGCAACTGAGACCAAGTCTTTCAACGTTTTCTCCCGCCTCCACAAGAGGGAACCTTATGGTTCCTTTTACTTTATTATCCAGCATCATTTTAGCTTCCTCTTCATGTCGTCTTTTAAAAGTTTATACATCTAAAATGACCATTAGTAATTTTATGTCATGGGAATTTTATCTCAACAAAAATATTATCATTAGTTTGTTTTGAAAAAATAGTTATATATATACTCCTTTCTCTGAGATGAACTCTGTAGCCCTCATGTATGTGAAAATGCTTATTTCCTTCTCCCCAGTTCCGTAGTTTGGATTATTTTACTTTTTCTAGAATAGACATTATGCGCCTGAGGTGGTTCAGCCCAGCCTCTTCCTTGCCCTTGGGGCCCAGCTTTCTCAGTAGAGGTTGTGGAGAAATTTCCTTTTCTGCCACCTTGTGGCTTCCGGTTGCAATTTCCTCTTCCCTCACCTCATCTGTTTTTTACTCCTAGTAGACAGTCGTGAGTATAGGGGTTAGGGAATGGAGCTGTCCTTGGGCAAAATCTGAAATCTCCAGCTTGAGAGATGCCTCTAGTGTTGAGTGGGACTAAGACCAAAGAAGACAAGGTGGAGGTTGAGTCTGGTGCTGCAGAGTTCTCTGTCTTTTATCCCAGAAAACAAGTGGCTTGATGCTCTGTTCAGTTTTTTACACCTAAGATCCTGGAATCCTAAAACTCGTTGTAGTCAGGCATCTGGTTACTGTGCTCTAGTAACTGCACACAAATAGAATGAAAGTCCAAAATATAATTCCCAAGGTCAATGTCACTTCCTCAGTTTCTCCCAGAGTAATAACTTTTCTCTGAGATCCAGGGGATTCCAGATGGGCATTGGTGTGAGACATATTAACAGGACATGGTACGAGATATATTTATTTATGTGAAGAGTCACTGTGAGACGATGGAGCATCAGTTCTCCAAGAACAGGCAACAGAGGTAGAAACTGGAGTGGGAACACAAATGGAGTTAGGATGGGATCACTTGGCTCATGACTTGGAAAGGACTCTAGAGCCAAATGGAGAGGGAAATACCCATTACCTTCTCTCAAAAATGTGCTGTCTTCTACTTTCAGAGACCTGAGGCCCATAACTACCACCTCACTTCTTGTCTCACTGGTCATCTTTACTCCTGGTCTTCAGGTGTTCTACAGGTGCCCTTTGGCTTCCTCTTTGTAAAGATGGAGCAATATGGAGAGAGTCATACTCTTTAGCATGGCCTTTGAGAACTAGAATAGTATGTCAAGGTCCTGGGGGGGGGGCATGATCTTTTTTTTTCCTTTTTTTTTAGTCAGAGTCTCACTCTGTTGTCCAGGCTGTAATGCAGTGGCATGCTCAAGGTCACTGCAGCCTCGACCTGCTGGGCTCAGGCAATCCTTCCGCCTCAGTCTTCCAAGTAGCTGAAATGACAGGTACGTGCTACCATGCCCAGCTTTTGATTTATTGTAGAGACGAGGTCTCCCCAAGTTTCCCAGGCTGGTCTCGAACCCCTGAGCTCAGGCCAGTACTCTCATCTCGGCCTCCTAAAGTGCTGGGATTACAGGCTTGAGCCACCGCACCCAGCTAAGGCACAACCTTTGGGTGTCAACGTCCTATGGAGTTAAGACCTCTGAGGGTTAGATCCCAGGGTCTGGGCCAAGGGTCAAGTTTTCAATCATTCTCTTCATAGATAGTTGTGTTTGTATCTTGTATATATTTATATATAGTTGTATTTATATATTGTTCAGAAATCCTTTCCGACCTCAAGTTCCTGGTGATGCCCTGCTATACTATTTTCTAACATCTCTATTGTTTTCTCTCTCGTATTTAAGTCTTCAAGCCTCCTGTATTTGACTTTCATGCACAATATGCTCTACGGGTCCAATTACATTTGATTGCATTCAGATACCTAGTTGCTCACATATATTATTTAAAAATCTATCACTTGCCACTTCCTTAGATCTTATAATCTCCTCTATCACACATGATGTTTCCCGTGGTGGAGATCTACTTATAGGTTCTCTGTTGTCTCCCACTGGTCTGTTGATCAGTCCCCTGTATCATTGCATAATGGCCATATTTTCCCTAATGTTGTGATATATCCTGATAATTTGCAGAGCCACTCACCATTCTTCAGGACTACCTTGACTACACCTGGACTTTTTTACTTCAATATACATTTTACAATAGTGTTATCACATTATACAAAAATCACTAGGGAAGGTGGTGCTATACTCCTTTCACTATGGGCATTAATTGGCGTAGAGTTGATATTTATGCAGTATTGTCTTCAAACCCATTAACATGGCCTCTTTTTCAGTTTATTTATATCTTTTTTTTTGAGTTGGAGTGTCACTCTTTGTTGCCCAGATTAGAGTGCAGTGGCATGCTCTTAGCCACCGCAGCCTTGGTCTGCAGGGCTCAGGCGATCCTTCCGCTTCAACTTTCCATGTAGCTGGAACTACAGACGCATGCCACTACATCCAGCTAGTTTTTGCAATTTATTGTAGAGACGAGGTCCCACCAAGTTCCTCAGGCTGGTCTCAAACCCTCGGGCTCAGGCAATCCTCTCAACTCAGCCTCTCACAGTGCTGGAATTACAGGCTCAACCACCACACCTGGCCTATTTACATCTTAAATGTCCTTCAATACAGATTTATAATTTCTTCCACAGAGGTGATACACATTATATCTGTTAAGCACACATCTACATAGTTAGGTATAGTCTATACGCACCATCATTTTTGAAGCTATTGTCAATGTCTTCTTTCATAAAATTTCACTTCTGTTTATTATTGTGATATGGAAATACAACTGATTTATAATTTGACTGATCTCTAGAAGCTTTGCTAACTTTTTTGTTAAGGCCCAAAATGTATCTGTATAGACATTTGCATTTTTCTCTCTATACAATCATATCATTTATAAGGAAAGGCATCTTCTTAATAATGTCTTTTGAATTCCTATATTTTTACTTATTTTTATTGCCTTACTATCCCAGAATCTGAAGATATTTCATTAGGTATGATGGCTGCTGAAGACACCCTTTAACTTGTAAGGAAATTCTTCTTATTTCTACTTGGCTGTGAGTTATGTTGTGAAGGAATTGGAAATGACCCATGCTCATGTTTTCATCTCTTGAGATTTAACCACCTAAGAGTCGTATGAAATCAGAATACGTATTGTGCATTTTAACAGAGGGATAATAACATAAAGATCTTGTTATTCATGCATCAAAAGTCTGATAGAACTCAATGGTAAGACTGCTTAGAAGTTTTGGACCCTTCTAAGTGCACAGCTTGAGATTCACTGGACCACCAAGTGATATGGATTTGTGCTGCACACCCTTGTGAAGCCTGGCTTGCATCTGCAACTGCTTTCCTTTATCAGTCCCTGCAAGGCAATCTTCCCTGAAATATGCATGAGTGGGGGATAAAGCTGGTGACCTCTTGTTTACCTGAACCCTGAAACAGAAGATTTATGGAGCCTGATATTTATACAAATGTTGAGGTTAGTTTTCTTAAAGAAAAAAAATGTGACACTTGTTATCATGGATTACTGAGAACTATTGAGATAGATGTCAAGGCTACTGCAATAAGGAAGAGACATCAGGCTCAAGTCTCAATATAGCAAAGACAAGCAGGGCTTTATAGCCAAGATGCACGGTGCAGTGGGGGATGGGATGGGGTGGGGGTGGGTGTCAGTGGATGGATAAGAGGAGCTATCTAAGATAGAGGGATTCTTGCTAAACCTACTTAACAGGATTCTTGCTGCAAGCAGGCCAGAGTGATCAGGTATCAAGGGCGAGGGCTGAAGAATTTGATCAGATATTGAAGGTGATCAGATATCAAGGGTGAGAGGTTTCTTGCAAAACTGACTTAGCAGGATTCTTTCTATAAGTGGACTAGGCAGCCCCAAGGATGGGGCTTAATTAAAAAAATAAAAAATAAAGGACTCAGAGGAACCTGTATGCTATTGTCAAGAAGAGAGTCTTTGTCACTCAAAACAAAAAAAAAATACAAAATTGGTGCACACATGATCATTTTTGGAATGAGAAAACACATCACATCAAATCACAAAAAGTACAATGCTTCAAAAAGCCAAAATATAACACAATTCAGAAAAATGACATGATTGTTTTATTAATAGTCGTTTTGGTGTCTGGTACACTTGCAACTTTTTCCTCCTTTTGACTGGTATTGTTGACTGCCTTTATATCAGAAAATAATTTTATAGGGTCCAGGTTTCATGTCCCCGTTTGGGCGCCACCTGTGGGAGTCCAGCTCCTGCCAGGTCCAGAGTACCCCGAAGGACGAATGAAGTTGGCATTGAAAAGAACACTTTTGGACAACTGTTCTGAGATCAGATGCCGTTTATTGCTAATTAACAGCGAGCTTATATTCCTTTTTACAAGGAAATAATTTCTGCAAGTCATTGTTACAAAACAATTTAAAATCATCATTACAAAGCAAATCACTTACAACAAATTACATGAATTTTTTGTGATGTTAAAACGATGCTTAAGGGGAAGTTTAAGTATTCTTCTCCATGCTTGGCTAATGTTCTCTCTAAGGGTGGAGACCATCTTCACCCCAAAACAACACCATTCCAACACAATGATGTTATCTTGAAGTAAAAATAGTACCCACAACTCATTAATATAGAACCTTAAAATTATAACCTTAAAAACTCTTATATAAAATCATAAAGCTTCTCATTGAGCAACTTTATTTAAAACAAAACTTATATTCCAAATTAACTATACATATTATAATCTTTCTAACAATTCTAATTATTTGTTAACTTAACTTCCTTATTCAAACTATCTAGGAAAACAAGTTTTTCCATAATAAAAGTCTCTGGGGACCAGAACAGCAGTTTCTAACCCAAGGCTTTGGAGCAGCTCATGTGTAGAATACTTCCATCTGCATGGAGGAATGTGCACCTGGAGACCCTCCCGAAGCCCCTTGCGCAGATGTTCCTTTTTTCATGGATGAGGAGTTTCTTTTTCAAGGCCCTCTGGTCTTTCAAACCCCGTGGTAGTTTCTTCTTGTTCGAATTTCTTCATTGTCTTCCTTATCTGGGACATCTTATTCCTAAGAAGAACAGTTTAGAAGAAACTTTTAGTGGTGTTATTCAGGCCTCAAAGTAGTTTCAGTTGTTAGATAAAACCTGTTTCACTTACTTAAATTCTACATCTAAACCCTTCAACTTCTTATATACTAAAACTTTGGTATGTATCCCAAACCCCTAAAAACAAACTTACAAATCACCTACATATATACCTTAATGTAAACTTTCACTACACTTATATCTTAGGCCTATGATTGTAAGCTTATACCTATAAAACCTTATATCTAAACACCATAACTACAACTACAAATAATTAGTAAAAATATTCAAAACAATTCTTTGCTTAAACAAAATCAGAAACCTCTTTCTACCTGGTATTAGTCACAAATCCTAACCCTAAAAACAAGATCTGTAACCCACGACCAAGCGAAAGAAAGCCCTTTAAACATGCCTCAGAGCCATCACATGGGCAAAAAGGGGCATGTCAAACAACGTAGTGGGAAGTGGAAAGATGGACAATGAGTTTTCAGTAGCTGAAAATACTTCTCATAAACAGGGTGTTTTCTTCTTTCACATCTGCACAGAATTCTTCGGGTGTATCAACAGCACAGGCGGAAGACAAAAGGGCCTCAGCTTCCCTCGCCCTGCAGTCCGGGATCTTCGGCCCACCAGGACCCTGTCAATTAGGTGGGCCTCCAAGGCTGGCTCCCAACATTATAGTATAATTTTTCTTGAAAGGATTGAATCAGAAGTCAGTATTTCTTCTGGCACAGTTGATTGAAAATTTTTTTTAATCACTGGTGGTTTATGAAACTTTCTCTTCTGTCACACCTCATTATCAGAAATAAGTATAATTATTGGAGATTATCAGAAATAAGTATAATTATTGGAGATATCTAAAATTTTCCAAGATGATGGTTAAATTTGGTAAATTAGTAAATAATTAATTAAAATGGTGATTAGTATAACTTTTACTAAGTTTCTTTCATAAAACAAGCAGTAACAATTCAGGTGATTTCCACACATTTCTTGGGTTTCTGTCAGGGATCTCAGAAGGGACCCCACAAGAGAGAGCCCTAAAAGCTGAGTGTCATTAGCTCCGTGGTACAAATTTGCTTCTGTAACCTTTAGGGTAGTCCATTCGGTGGGGTAAGGCATTCCCTTTAGACATCCCAATTAGAGGGGGCCCATGGTTCATTCCTGTCCCACAAGACCTTCAGGTCCATGAAGACATAAACTAGACCATATCATATCCCCCAAATCCTCTTAGGGCAAAGTTGCTTCCCCTCTTTCCTGAGTACTCACCCTCTACCAAATTTGGGTTTGAAAATTCCTTTCTTTCTCCCCAGGACTTGAATGATCTAAAGGAAATTAAAAATTATGTTTTTCCAGAACATTCAGTGGTTTCCAGCATAACATGATTCTCACCCCGTCGCCATGATGGGCCCTGGTTTCTCTTTTCTGTCTTGGCATTCACTCTCTTGAGGGATCTCGCTCTTGACTGAAACATCATTTGAGGAGTGTTCACTTCCAGTTTCCCACCTAGACAAGCCTCTCACCTTCTGGGGTTTCAGTATCTTCACCTGTGGCATCCAGTGGGGGTAGGAGGACAGGATGACTTCCCAGACCCACCTGACCTCACAAAAGCTTGTGGTGTCCAAGTTCCCTTTTCGTGGATGGCCGCAGCTCTTGCTCACCCACCGGCTTCCTGTCAGGGCTTTTGTAGCCCCACCTCACATTTAGGGCATTTCCTTCTCTGACAGAGGAACCCAGACCTGGGTTCTGGCCCTGGCTCATGCAGACATGCTGTCCCTGTTGCTGCTGCCCCTGCTGTGGAGGGGTGAGTAGGCTAAGGAAGGAGGGACAGGCAGCGTGGGGGGCAGGGGGTTAGTGGTGGTGGCTGGATCCGCAGCTTAGACTCTGTGTCCCTCCAGGGTCCCTGCAAGAAACTCCAGGGTACAGGCTGGAAGTGCCCAAGTCGGTGACGGTGCAGGAGGGCCTGTGCGTCTTTGTGCCCTGCTCCTTCTTCTACCCCCAGAAGTACCGGCATTCTTATGGCCAACTCTATGGCTACTGGTTCCTGGATGGGGAGAACTCATACTATCGTGCTGCTGTGGCCACAAAACAACCCAGACAAAGCAGTGAAGACAGAGACCCGGGGCCGATTCCGCCTCCTTGGGGACATAGGGACCAATAACTGCTCCCTGGGCATCAAAAACGCCAGGATGACAGACTCAGGAAGCTACTACTTTCAAATGGAAAAAGGACAGAATTTCCAATATAAAGATAATAAATTGAATTTGCAGGTGACAGGTATGGCAGGGGCCCCAGCAGAGGACCCTGGGATGTGGAGACCCCATATTAGAACTGAGACAGGACATTAGAACATTCCCTGCTCCAGATCTTGGGTCAAGGGTGGTCAGAAGAGATGCAGCTCTTGGGCCAGCTCAGGACCTGAGGCCTTGGTCACTTTCAGGGTCCCACTGTGCATTTCTCACCCTGGGGGTCCAGGCATCTCCCTGTCTCCTCCTCAGCCCTGACAGAGAAACCTGACATTCAATTCCCGGAGCCTCTGGAGTCCAGCCGCCCCACAGAGCTGAGCTGTAGCTTGGCAGGATCCTGCAAAGGGGGTCAACCTCTCACCTTCTCCTGGACGGGACAGGCCCTTGACTCCCTAGATGCCGAGATCCTCCACTCCTCAGTGCTCACCCTCATCCCGCGGCCCCAGGACCACAATACCAACCTCACCTGTCAGGTGAAACTCCAAGGAGCTCAGGTGACCACGGAGAGAACTGTCCTGCTCAATGTCTCCTGTGAGTAGTGGAAGGGATGACTGGATATCTGAGGGCAGTGGGAGTGAGGTGTGTGTGTGTGTGTGTGTGTGTGTGTGTGTGTGTGTGTGTGTGTGTGTGTGTGTGTGTTAGAAGAGAAAGAGAAGGATAACCTGAGATCACTCATGGGTGGATTTGAACCT
>NW_007232877.1:0-3652 GCF_000164805.1 Carlito syrichta
TGCCATGTATGCACATTTTAAGAAAGAAAAATCTATTAAAATTGTAATAATCAATACTTAGTATATACCAATAACAAAAGAAGAATACAAGTCACATTTGACTTCTGCAATTACAAGTGGTGCTCAAAGTGGTTGCCATCAGCAGGTATTTAATATATAGATAACAGCTTAAAATGTGTATACATTTTTTGACACTCATGGTATAATGTGTGTATATATATATACACACACACACACACACACATATAAATATATACACACACACATATATATACATATATCACACACACACGTACACACACACAAACATATATGGTCTATATATTTCCCTTTCCAACAGAATTGAGGCATCAGCAAATGAAAAGATAAAGACCATGAGATTCTTCATCCAAGACCTGTGAGTAGTCCTGGAAGAAAGAGATACTGGCAGCATTGGGCAAGCACCACCTCTCCAGGGACCCACACCCAGACACACAGAATGGGTGAGCAGGAAGATCCTCAGGAATCGAGAGCAGGTGTGGGTGCAGCAGTACCAACATGAAAGGGTGTCTGTCCTGGGAAATGGGGCTCTGGTTAGATATGAGGCGCAGGCTCTCTGCCCTCAAGGAAAGCCTCAGTCCCACAGCTCTGTGTGCACCACCAATGCTGTTATATCATTATATTGTTATTGCTTTGTATCTTCCACAGTACACAGCTGAGCGCTAATGGGGAAAAATGGAAATCTTGTAAAAGACAGAAGGAAGTCATGCAATCCTGTATATGTAAATTGTGACCTAGAAAAGTTATCATAATAGTACAAGTAATTCTCAGTTACTTATCAATCATATTCCATGAATGTCATTATTTTATTACATTTATTATGTCTTCCTCTCCCTGTTTACACACACACATACACACAGATATATGCAAATATAAACACATACAGTTAGAATACTATTTAACCTTTAAAAATAAGAAAATCCTACTACTTACAACACATGAATGAACTTGGAGGACATTAGGCTAAGTGAAAAAATCAGACATAGAAATACAGATACTGCATAAACTCACTTATATGTGGACACTATAAAAGTGTAATTCATAGAAATAGAGAGCAGAAGGGTGTTCATTGTGGAGGAAAAGAAAAGACTCACAGAGAGATTTGGTCAAAGATACACAGTTTCATGTATGTGGGATGAGTAATTTATAGTGATTTGATGTAAAGTGTGGTGCCTATAAAAATACTGTATTGTGTACTTAAAATTTGCTAAAAGATTAGCTCTTAAGTAATCTAAGAAAAACATAATAACTATGTGAGGTGATGGATATGTTACTTAGCTTGACCTTACCAATCATTTCACAGCATATATATGTATAAAATATCATTTGAATTAAATAAATACAATTTTTATTTAAAAAATTGAAACAGGGAGGATGCTGAAAAGATGGCAACCAGACAAGTTGGACTGTGAGAGTCTCCGCAAAAGCCAGTGTCCATAAAGACTCTCTGTGTGAGACAGTGTAAGTCTATCTGAGGGGATACTTGGGTTCATACACCTGGGACCCCACTCTGAAGGTGACTGCAGGTCCCAACTGCCCTGAGATTGGAGCCAAGGGCATGCAAGATTGCATGCTGTTCACTGGACTCTCCTGAGAAGAGTCTGCTGCATCCAGCTGATTGTCATAGCCTGGTGACTGGCCCACACTATCACCTGTCATAGCAGATCGTCTGGAGCCCTGGATCCAATCAGTGGAGAGAGAAGATTGGGGAGAGCTGGAGAGGAGCCCCAGGCCTGGTGAAGAAATGCCAACTGCAGCCATTTTCTCTGTCCCAGGACCAGGCAGAGACCTGCATTGCACCGTCCAGCTCCTCCCAGCCTCCAATATGGGACCTAAGGTAATCTTATCAAACTTGGAGAGACAGAAGTATCTCCCCCATGCTGGATCAGGCACAGACAGGTCAGATCTGAGTGGCAGGTTTGACAAGCAGCAAGCTAGGTGAATCTAGATCTGATTCACCCTCCTTCGACAGTCGGCTTGGGAAATCTGATCCAACCTGTAAGCACCCCCATTAGACTTGCTGACAGCCTGAGATCAGAGGTGAAAGGATGTTGGACTTATAGGAACAACCTCAGAGAGAGTTTGGGTCCTTGTTTTTATTTTTATTTTTTGTCTGTTTTGCTCATCTTTGTTTTTTGTTTTAGTTTTTTTCTTCTCTTTGTTTTTGATAACGTTTTTGTATTTGCTTTGTTTCTGTTATTTTACTGATTTTTTTCTGTAGACTTCCTCTTTGTATGGGAAGAGTACATCAATAGGGAGGTTTTTGTTGTTTTGTGTGTTTGTATGATTGTATGTTTTAGGGTTTTTTTCACTTTTTTCTATCTTTGTGTCTCTTTTCATTTGTTAGTTGGTATATCTGTCTGTTTTCCCTCTTATTCTTCTTGCTGTCAACCTTCCTCTTGTCCCCTCTTCTTCCTTTATCCATTATTTTCCTTCTCCTTACCTCATTTTGCTTTCAGGGAGCAAACTTATACCCCGACTGCATGGACAGATTGTAAGACAGTGAGAAATAGGTTCCAGGGTTCACATACACCTGTTGGTGGATACTGGGATGCACAGATCGATTTTGAATCATAGCTTTCCCCTCAATTAAATCTCAAAACTTCAAAAAGTGCAGCCCCCAACCCACAGTCCAGCTTCAGAATTGAACAAAGCCAGAGAATTCACATAAGGAAGAATAGGAAATTGAGTAAACAGAAGTAAAAACAACCCCACCTTCCCTGAACAACAGAATTAAAGAAGATGAAAAAATGGGGGGAGGATCAAACAAATGAAGAAAAACCGAAAGAAGAATATGGGTCTCACACAGACCCCTGGGAGGTCAGACACTAAGAAAACAGAATTCCGAATGTGAACAATGAAGAGCCCCCAGAATGACTGGTCTCAAACTACAAACCGAGATATCAAGACATTAATAGAGAGAATAAATAGAATTGAGGAGAGACAAGTGAAAATAGGAAGGAGGTGATAAATGAGATGGCAGCAGTAAAGAATACTGTGAATGAAATAAATAACTAACAAGCAGGGAAAGCAGAATTAGCCAAGCAGAAAAAATAATCTCAGAGATTGAGGACTAAAATATGGAATTGACCCAAACTGTCAAAAACTGAAAAGAAGCTTAAAAAGACAGAACATCCTAAAAGCTCTAAAAATTGACCTTCCATATGACCCTGCAATCCCCCTACTGGGAATATACCCTGAGGAACACAAATCACTGTATAAAAAAGATACCTGCACACGTATGTTTATCACAGCGTTGTTCACAATAGCAAGAACCTGGAAACAACCATGCTGCCCATCAAAAGAGGACTGGATTAAAAAAATGTGGTACATATACACGATGGAATACTACGCAGCCATAAAAAAAACAAAATCATGAATTTCGCTGCAACCTGGATGGAACTAGAATCTATAATACTGAGTGACCTCTCACAAAAACAAAGATCCGAATATCATATGTTCTCACTCATATAATGAACCTTGAACATCCAATGCAATACTATAAGAAAATGACTGATGGTACTGGGAACTATGGGGGGAAGGGGGATGGGATTAACATAGCAAATATCTGTCGGGGGATGGGAAAACACTTCTTATCTACAGGGGTGCCTGA
>NW_007232878.1:0-3175 GCF_000164805.1 Carlito syrichta
TTCACAAAAGAAGACATTCGAGCAGCCAACAAACACATGAAGAAATGCTCAACCTCACTAATCATCAGGGAGATGCAAATCAAAACCACACTGAGATACCACCTAACTCCAGTCAGAATGGCAATTATCAACAACTCAAAAAATAACAGCTGCTGGAGAGGGTGTGGTGAAAAGGGAACACTTCTACACTGTTGGTGGGAGTGTAAACTAGTGCAACCTCTGTGGAAAGCAGTGTGGCGATTCCTAAAAGCTCTAAAAACTGACCTTCCATATGACCCTGCAATCCCCCTACTGGGAATATACCCTGAAGAACACAAATCACTCTATAAAAAAGATACCTGCACACGTATGTTTATCGCAGCATTGTTCACAATAGCAAGAACCTGGAAACAACCATGCTGCCCATCAAAAGAGGACTGGATTAAAAAAATGTGGTACATATACACGATGGAATACTACGCAGCCATAAAAAAGAACAAAATCATGAATTTCGCTGCAACCTGGATGGAACTAGAGTCTATAATACTGAGTGACCTCTCACAAAAACAAAAATCCGAATATCACATGTTCTCACTCATATAATGGACCTTGAACATCCAATGCAATACTATGAGAAAATGACGGATGGTACTGGGAAACTACGGGGGGGAGGGGGATGGGATTAACAGTAGCAAATATCTGTCGGGGGATGGGAAAACACTTCTTATCTACAGGGTGCCTGAATGAAACGTCAGTGTACACCTAACCCTTAACTGTACCCCACAAAACCATAATAAAAAATACTGATTAATGAAAAAAAATAAAAAAGAAAAAAAAAAAAACATAAGCCTAGTACATTACTGAAAAACCATGATCTAGAAACCCATAAGCAATCTAGTAGGATAAACTGTCCCAGATATGTGAGAGGAGGGAGGCAGTAGCTTCGGTCCAGGTTTATAGTACTGAAAAATGACTATAATCCCCAGAACTCAATATGAATGAAGAAAGAACTGTTACCCCATAATGAAGACTAGGTGTGGTGGCTCATGCCTGTAATCCCAACACTTTGGGAGGCCAATTTGGGCAGGAGGATTGTTGATCTCAGGAAATCAAGACCAGCCTAGGAAATATAAAAAGACCTCATCTCTACAAAAAATAAAAAAATTAACCATGCATGGTGGCAGGCATCTATAGTCCCAGCTACTTGGAAGGCTGAGACAGAAGGATCACCTCAGCCCAGGAAGTCGAGGATGTAGTAAGCTGTGATTGTGCTACTGCACGTTACCCTGACCAACAGAGTGAGACTTCAAATCAAAAAGAAAAATGTGTACACGAATATTACTTAGCAGATTCCTCAATGCCTTAGAAATTTACCAAGACAGCAAAATAAGAAATTATAATATAGGGTAAAAAGGAGAAACAGAGTAAGCCCTAACATACCTATGTATATGCAATAAGCTGTATTGGGAGCATAGATTCCCACAGGTGAAAATATTTCAGTATCTCAAAGCAGGACTCTGTTTCATGAGTAATAGGCTGTCATTCAGTCTTTCCTTGAACATGTTCAGTATAATGGTGCTCACTACCTCGCAAAGCAACCCATACCATTTTTTTAGCATGTAAAAAACAGAAAATTTTTTCTTATATTGAATACAAATTTACCTAGCATAGCTTCTGGGCCTATGAACCTATAATTCGAATTCCTTACTTGCAGGCTGTCAAATGTTACATTTTGGTTATGAATCACATGCAGATATATTAATAGCCACAGAGATGTCTCTCCAAATTACCTACTGTAGAACCATGTACGTTGTAGGAAAGGAAAACAGTGTACCTGGCTGCATGTTCAATCTTTTATTGAGGATTCTTTTTTGTAAGTATTTGTGGAAAAAATTGGACTCAAACAATGTTTGGGGTTTTTTTAGTTAAACAGCTCACAATAATAAAGAAATATTTAATGTATTTTTTCTTGTTTAGTAAAATACTACTTAAAATTATTTTCAAAAGCATTTTGGAACTGTAATACTGCTTAATTTTACTAGCAATTAAAACATCAAAATATAAGTGCAGCAGCCCCACAATCCCCCTACTGGGAATATACCCTGAAGAACTCAAATCACTCTATAAAAAAGATACCTACACACGTATGTTTATCGCAGCATTGTTCACAATAGCAAGAACCTGGAAGCAACCATGCTGTCCATCAAAAGAGGACTGGATTTTTAAAATGTGGTACATATACATGATGGAATACTATGCAGTCAAAAAAAGAACAAAATCATGAATTTTGCAGCAACCTGGATGGAACTAGAGACTATAATACTGAGTGACCTCTCACAGAAACAAAGATCTGAGTATCACATGTTCTCATTCATATAGTGGACCTTGAACATTCAATGTAACACTACAAGAAAATGACTGACAGTGGTGGGAAACTATGGGGGGAGGGGAAGGGAGATGAGATTCACGGTAGTAAATATCTGTCTGGGGATGGGGAGACACCTCTTATCAACAAGTGTGCCTGCACGAAGCATATTTGTATACCTAACCCTTAACTGTACCCCACAATATCATAATAAAAAATATTGATTAAAACAAAAAAACAATGTTTTAAAGAAGAGAGGCAAAAGTTTTCTAGGTATACTCTGGGAAAGGGCATTTGATATAAAAAGAAAATTAAAACAAGAAAATCCATACATACTTGTGAAAGTGCTTTGGTTAGCTAAAACCTGATCTCAGACGTCAGGTTATTTTTTGTGTTATCACTCTGAAGAGCAACTTTACCTTACAAAGTACTTTCATAAGTATTGTCTTATTTGAGAGAGGTAGAAAAAGAATTTCTGTCTCCATTTACAAATGACAAACAAAAAGAGATGAGTAGTGACATGTTCAATGTCATGTGGCTAACAGACATCAGAGCAGGATGAAAATGCAGTTCTCAATTCTGACTATAGAGCTCTATCTACCACCTGATGTCCCATCTAAGAGTCTAGCGAGGGAGATTAAGAAAGTCATGTTGGCCGGGCTCAGTGGCTAAGCCTGTAATCCCACACTTTGGGAGTCCGAGGTGAGTAGATTGCCTGAGCCTGCGGGTTCGAGACCCACTTGGGCGACTTGGCGAGACCTCATCTCTACAATAAATCAAAAAAGTAGCTGGGCGTGGTAGCACGCGCCTGTAGTTCCAGCTACTTGGAAG
>NW_007232878.1:3210-4947 GCF_000164805.1 Carlito syrichta
TGCCCGGGCTGGAGACAATGCAGCCGGGGAGGGATCTTGAAGGGGCTGGGACCGGAGACTTCCACACACGAGTAGAACGGCAGCAGTGGGGCGGGGGCGCAATATCTGGCCTTGCGTGGGACTGAAGTTCCCGGCCTGCCCCCAGCGCGGTTGGTGGTGGGCTGGGGGATGGGGGTAGCGAAGTGATAGCCTTTTTGGGAACTCACGTTCAGAGAATCTCACAAGTTCACCTATGCCGTCGCCATCTTGCCCCCGTCCCCACATGTTCATTTCTTAACCGAGAAGGAAGTTAATTTTCCTAGCCACAAAGAATTATCCAAATCATACTAAAAATAAAAACAAAAATATTCCTCAGTGTTGAAAAAATCCTACCTAACCCTTAACTGTACCCCACAATTTTAAGATTAAAAAAAGAAAAAATCCTAACAATTTTTTCTTAGATCAAGAGGAGAAAGGAAAGAACTGTTCAAACTGACTGGGGTTGGGCACAGTGGCTCAAGCCTGTAATCCCAGCACTTTGGGAGGCTGAGGTGGGGGATTGCCTGAGTTCATGGGTTCGAGAGCAGCCCGGGTAACTTTGCAAAACTTCATCGCTACAATAAATCAAAAAAAAATTAACCAAGCATGGTACTGTGTGCCTCTAGTTCTGGCTACTTGGAAGGCTGAGACGGAAGAATCACCTGAGCCCAGCAGGTTGACGCTGGGGTGGCTATGAGCATACCACTGCACTCCAGCCTGGGCAATGGAGTGAGACTCCAACTCAAAAACAAAAACCTAAAGACTCACTGGAAGCAAAATCTCCCTTAACTGGAGAGATCTAATCACTTATGATAAGTCACCTTGCATTATTCTGTCTAGGGTTAGCATAAGTTCCTTTAGTATAGGGGCTGGCAAACTATGATCCAGGGTCTTCTACCCTTTTATTGTAAATAACATTATACTGGAACATAATCACCACATTTGTTTATGTACCATCTATGGTTACATTTGTGCTACAACTGCAGAGATGAGTAGTTGAAACAAAAACCATGTGGTCCATAAAAATATTTACTATCTGGTCTTTTAAGGGAAAAGCTTACTGACCTCTTCTCTAGCTCATAAGCTACTATATTTCATTGTACCTACACCTGTTAAAAACAAAATAAAAGTGAACAAACTAGACATGTCACTAATTATCCCTCTCATGTTTTTAAGTTTCTTATGTTACATGTTCGTTTTAACATTCCTAGGTTACATACAAACATCCAACCAGCAATCCTTCATTATCCAGGACCATCTCCCCCCATACCAAACTCAGGATGCTCACAGTTTTGAGCAAGACCCCTGTACCCCACCCTCCCTATTCACCTGATCTCACCTCAGTGACTTTTTGTGTTTCCCAGATGAAAAAAGTCCTCAAAGGGGTACATGCTGTCATGTGGAAGAGATGAAACAAAAAAGACAGAAGCACTAAAAGGTATCAAAATGGATGAGTTCAAAAACTGTTTTGAGCAGTGAAAAAAGTCTCTCTATAGGTGTATTGCATCAGAGAGTACTTTGAAGGTGACTGAAGTTTCAACGTATAATAATAAATAATTTAAAATCATGAATTTCGCTGCAACCTGGATGGAACTAGAGTCTATAATACTGAGTGACCTCTCACAAAAACAAAAATCCGAATATCACATGTTCTCACTCATATAATGGATCCTTGAACATCCAATGCAATACTATGAGAAATGACGGATGGTACTGGGA
>NW_007232878.1:5213-18438 GCF_000164805.1 Carlito syrichta
ATAATAAAAAATACTGATTAATGAAAAAAAAATAATAATAATAATAATAAATAATTTAATAAATAAACTTCAGGTTTTGGGGGGGTATCCCCTGTTATACACACACACACACACACACACACACACACACACACACACACACACCTAAAACTATTATCACAGCTAATGGTAAAATATGGAACACTTTCCCCAAAGATTAGGAAAAATACAAGGTTAAGTTTCACTACTTTTATTAAACAGTGTAATTAGGCATAAAGATTAGAAAGGAGTAAGTAAAACTTGTTTTTATTTGCAGATAATATGATCATTTATGTAGGGAATTCTAAAAAATCTACAAAAGGAAATTAAAACTAATACAATTATCAAGTTCATAGAAATCAAATGGAGATACACACACACACACACACACACACACCAATACACACATATCATATATATATGTGATATAAAAATCTAGGTAGATTTTTTTCTTAGTCAGGGTCTCACTTTGTCACACAGACTGGAGCACAGTAGTACAATCACAACTCACCACAACCTTTATCTTCTGGACTGAAGGGATCCACCCTCCACAGTCTATGGAATAGCTGGGACTACAGGTGAACACCACCATGCCCACCTAATTTTTTTAAAAAAATTTTTATAGACACAATGTCTCACTATGTTACCCAGCTTGTCTTGAACTCCTGGGCTCAAGGGACCCTTCTGCTGCATCCTCCCAAAATTCTGAGATTACAGGTGTGAGCCACTGTGCCCAGTCAGATATACTATATTCATAGACTGCAAAGTTTAGTAATATTAAGATGTCAAATATCCCTAAATTGATCAGCAGATTACACAAAATGCCAATTTAAAGTCCCATCTGGCTTATTAAAAATAGAATTTGAGAAGTTGATTGCATAATTTATGTGGAAAGGACCTAGAATAATAAAACCAATCTAGACAAGAACAACAAAGCTGGAGGACTTATACTACCTGACTTCAAGACTAACTACAAACTACAATAATGAAAACAGTGTGATATTGGCATGAGGACTGACAAACAGAGCAATCTAACAGAACAGAAAGTTCAGAAATGGATCTATTAATCTTTAAAACAACCTAATGAAGAATGTAAAGTCTCTTCAAGAAATGGTTCTGAAACCATTGAATATCCATATGGGGAAAAAACAAAACAGTATGACCCTTACTTTACAACATACACAAAAATTTGAGGCTGAGTGACTTAACTGTGAAAGCTAAAACCATAAAACTTGTGGAAGGAGACATAAGAGAATATCTTTGTGACTTGAGACTAAACATAGGTTTCATAGACAGGATGCAGAACATCAAAACCATGCAGAAAACTAATGACAGACCTCATCAAAATTTTAAAGTGTGCTAGTTAAAAGATATCATGATGAAAATGGATAGGCAAGCCACAGCATGGGAGAAAATATTCACCAAACATATCTGATAATAGATTGACATTCAAGAAATATAAAGAATTCCTATAAATTGATGATAAAAAGACAAATAAGTCAATTTTTTAAATGGAGATGACTTGAATAGGCCCTTCAAAAGAAGATATACATATGGTCAAGAATCTCAGAAAAAAATATTCACGATCATTTGTCATCAGGAACATGCAAATTGACATTACAAGATACTGCTACACATCCATAAGATGGCTAAAAGTATTAATACTGATAACACTAAATCTTGGAGAAGATGTGGAGCAACTGAAATTCTCATGCGTATGAGGTGGGAGTATAAAATAGTTCAACCACTTTGGATAAAGATCTGGCAGTTCCTCATAAAGCTAAATACAAATATACTCTATGGCTCTGCAATCCCTCAGTTAGTATTTACTGAAGATAAACACACACATATGTCCATATAAATACTTGTTTGAGAATGTTCATTGTGACTTAATTCATAAAAGCCAAAGCATGAAAAAGTCAGGTGTCCATCAATAACAAACTGCAGCACAATCATACAAAAGGAAAATGTAGCATATTCATAAAATGGAATACTTATCAGCAATATAAAAGAATAAATTATCATGCATGCAACAATATGGATGAATCTCAAAATATGCTGAGTGGAAGCAACTTTCCATAAAAGGGCACATAATGTATGATTACGTTTATATGATGCAAAACAGGCAAAATAAGCCTATGGTGAAAAAACAGTAGCTGTTTCTGGTGAAGAAGGGTGAGGTTAACTGTAAAAGGGTAGAAGGATACTTTGTAGTGGTGATGATAATGTGATATGTCTTGATAGGGATTTGAGTAACACAGCACATGCATTTGAAAAAACTCAATGAATGGTATACTTAAGACTCTGCATTTTAGCCAGGCTTGGGGGCTCAGCCTGTAATCCCGCGCCTTTGGGAGGCTGAGGTGAGTGGATTGCCTGAGCCCGCGGGTTCGAGACCCACCTGGGCAGCAAGACCTCATCTCTATAATAAATCAAAAAATCAGCCAGGCATGGTAGAGCGTGCCGTAATTCCGGCTACTTGGAAGGCTGAGGTGGAAGGATCGCCGGAGCCCAGCAGGTCGAGGCTGCGGTGGCCGGGAGCGGCCACTACACTCCAGTCTGGGAGACAGAGTGTGACTGCAACTCAAAAAAAAAAAAAAAAAGACTCTGCATTTTAATGGTTTGTAAATCTTACCTCAAAAGAACTATAAACAAATACTGAAATCTAGTCAATGATATCCATACTGAAATATTTGGAGAGAAATATACTGATGTTCACAACTTACTGTGAAATGTATAAAAAATTAAGATGAATTTATGGATGGGTAGGAAATGAATAAACATATTTGATAAATCACATGTCTTGAAATGTTAGTAACAGACTCTAGATGGTAGAACACTATAAAACTCTTCCAGTTTATTTGAATGGTTGAAAAATATATTAATAAAACTTTGAAGAAAAAGTTGAGAATGGAGAAATAGAAGAAATTGAAAAGCCTAGAATCTCAAAACTAAGAAGCAAAAATTTTATCAGTTCACAGTACTGCCCAGGAACTATGGGACTCTGCTAGCCAAAATGTCTGTCAGTTTGGAAGGGTATAACCCTACAGTGGAGATGAATGAATCCAGTTATCAGCTTGATATTAGTCAATCAAGATCAACAAACTAACTCCCTTTGTTCTGATATTCATGCTCAATAAGCAACCTTCTGGTGACTATAATCTAGTTTTCCACAGAGATTTTTGTACAAAGAAGAGAGGATATATTGGCCAATCAGCAGACACTTGGCAATTAATTTTTTACTATTAACTAATGGGAGAAATATGGTTTATATAATAGACATAAGTTTGGTTGGATTGACTTGCGTACACTAAACCTAATCAAATCTCAGTTTACAAAAAAATTTGGCCTTCAAAACTGGTAAAATTGATTAAAAACTAGTAATTCGTCTCCAATACAAATTTTTAATACCTTAAAACAGAAAGACTTCTGAGATCATGACATGTATTATCTTCTCATTATTCATTGTTGAGGTACCACATTAATGCCTTTCATGTCCTTTTCATACAGAATTGTCAAACTAACATTTTTTCAGACAGAAAATATAAGCCAATATGCTTTCTAGAATAAATTCTCATTGCAACTCCTAAGCATATACACAGCAAAGACAAATAGTTCATATTTATAAGTTCACATTTCATTACCTGTGTACTCTCATTATAAACATATGGGAAAGAAGTCTGAGATGCTATTTCATGTTGTTGCAACGTTGGTTTATTTATAAGTTAGCTAATTTCTTTGGATTTTTCATGGAGTTGATCTAAGGAAAAGAAAACAAATAAATGTATTTATCTGCTTCAAGTCTGAAACTTAATGTGTTGAACTTAACTTCTAAGAATGCACCATACGTTGTTTGCTAGTTTAGTTGCCTTAATTAAAATTCTGATGCCATGACAATATTTTTTTAATTGTTTAAATGTTCTCATGGACTAAATGGCACTACAGAAAACCACTTCCTTCAGAGGTCAAATTAAATAGGCCTAGGTGTTTTTTTTGTTTTGTTTGTTTATTTTGAATTGGAGTCTCACTCTGTCGCCCAGGCTGGAGTACAGTGGCACACTCATGACCACCATATGCTCAACAGCTGGGCTCAGGTGATCAATCCTTCAGCCTCAGCCTTCCAAGTAACAGGAACCACAAGCATGTACCACCACACCTGGCTAATTTTTTTATTTATTGTAGAGACAAGAGCTCACACTAAGTTGCCCAGGCTGGTTTGAAGTCGCACCCAGCTTAGGCCTATTTATTTTTTAAAAGTTTGTTTTTCTTTCCCCCTTGAAAATGGCTTTAGTGGTTTTTATTTTCATCACTCTCCACTTAGGTGTTATATGTCCTATTAAGAATCCATAGCATGGTTTTAAACATGAACATGGTTAAGAGGATAGCATGTTCATGTAACACCCAGTAAAGTTCTTTGATAGAAATTTTCAACTTAAATTCTTCTAAAATCTTTCATTTGCCAGATGCAGTAGCTCAAGTCTATAATCCCAGTACGTTGGGAGCTGCAGTCAAGAGGACTGGCTGAGCCCATGGGTTCAGACCAGCCTGTGCAACTTGGCAAGATCTCATCTCTACAATAAATCAAAAAATTAGCCAGGTGCGGTGGCACATGCCTGTGGTTCCAGCTACCTGGAAGCTAAGGCAGAAGAATCATTTGAGCACTGTGGGCTGAGGCTGCACTGGCTGTGAGCGTGCCACTGCACTCCAACCTGGGCAACAGAATGAGACTCCAATTTTAAAAAAATAAAATAATGCAAAATAAATAAAATCTTTTTTTAAGTATATGTATATGCCAATCTTTTACTAGAAGTTATAAGTTGAGGAAGAGGACTGGTGAGATGGAATTTTGAGTTTTTGAGGAAGTTTCACTTTTCAATTTATAAATTTCTAAAATGGCTGATTTTTAGAGGCACATATTACTTTAATAATAACACTATTTAGAAAAAATAAGCTTTCTTTATATCTTCTTAAAGAATAAGTTTTCTTTTAAAAGAAATTTTCACCTTTGAGAAAAGCATTGAGATACATGCTTTTACATCTTTAGATTTCATGATGATTCCCTGAAGTTCGATTTCTCTAACTAAGCATCTACATATGTTCTGAGCTTTCCACAAATGAAGTCAAATCCTACTCATTTCAGTAACTAACCTCTTCAGATCAGTCGTGTTTCACATACAATTTTATCAGATATCTGGAACACCACTATCATGCTTTTAGTACTATAAGGATAATTATAATATTAAGATATTATAACTTAAGTCAGACAGAAAAAGTTCACCAAAAGGTTTAGAAACAATGTCTTTTTCAGTCTTTCTATTGGTTCAGTTGGTCTGAGCAAAAATCTTTATTAATAGAGCCCTTAAAATGTGAAATATGAACCACTCAGATGCAGGAATGAAAAAATGCAAAAACAATCAAAAACTGACCTTCCAGCTGCTGAATAGCCTGGACTGATTGAATTGTCTGTTCAATCTTATCTTGAAGAAGCTTTGAATTTCCATCCCTCAGAGCATCACAAGCACATCAAGCTCTTGTTCAGCCTGTTGGAGACCCCAAAGATGAGTGTTCTTCTCCTCCCTTTCTGCTTGGTGCTTCTCCAAAGCATGGTACCGAGCATTAGGTTCAACCTGGGCTAGGCCTACTTGCTCAGAATGTTCCAGAAGGTGATGCTTATCTTGACAAAGCTTTGAGTTTTCTGCCCTCGGAGCATCACAGGCAGATGGTAGCTCTTGTTCAGCCTGTTGAAGATCCAAAATGCGACTGTTCTCTTCTCATTCGGCTTTTCCTCCAAAGCACAGTACCAAGCCTCCAGTACATTCTGGGGTTGGCCTGCTTCCCCAGACTGTTCCAGAAGGTGATGATTATCTTTGAGAAGATTTGTATTTTCATCTCTCAGAGCATCACAGACAGATCGTAGCTCTTGTTCAGCCTGTTGAAGATTCAAAATGCAACTGTTCTTTTCCTTTTCTGCTTGGTGCTTTTCCTCCAAAGCATGGTAACGAGACTCCAGTTCAGCCTGAGCTTGGCCTGCTTCCTCAGACTGATCCAAAAAGTCATGTTTTTCATGGAGAAGCTTTGAATTTTCAGCTCTCAGAGCATCACAGGCATACTGGAGCTCTTGTTCAGCCTGTTGAAGACCCAAAATGTGATTGTTCTTCTCTTCCTTTTCTGCTTGGTGCTTGTCCTCCAAAGCACAGAACCTAGGCTCCAGTTCAGCCTGGGCTTGGCCTGCTTGCTCAGACTGTTCCAAAAGGTGATGCTTATTTGGAGAAGCTTTGAGTTTCCATCCCTCAGAGCATCACGGGCAGAAAGTAGCTCTCACTCAGTCTATTGAAGACCCAAAATGTGAGTGTTCTCTTCCCTTTCTGCTTAATGCTTTTCCTCCAAAGCACAGTACCGAGCCTCCAGTTCATTCTGGGCTTGGTCTGCTTGCTCAGACTGTTCCAGAAGGTGATGCTTATCTTGAAGAAGCTTTGAGTTTTCTGCCCTCAGAGCATCACAGGCAGATCAGAGCTCTTGTTCAGCCTGTTGAAGAACCAATTGTTCTCTACCCTTTCTGCTTGGTGCTTCTTCTCCAGAGTATGATAACAAGCCTTCAGTTCAGCCTGCCCTGGGCTTGCTTGTTCAGACTGTTCCAAAATATTATGCATTTTTTCCTGCACATTGTGGAAGTATAATTTTCTGACTACCCCTTCATATTCCATCTTATTCTTCAGAATCTTGAACTCCTCTCTCTCTTTTTCCACAGTGTTCTTTAAAGTATAATGCTCAGCTTCTTTCTGCTGTAGCTTCTGAGAGAGAACCAAAGATAAAAGACAAATATCATTAGGTGTAAATACATTGTATCATTCAGTAAGCATATTTAAGTCCTTTTTCTAGGTGAATAATTAAGGTAGTTACTCAGGACTGCACCTTCAGTGCAAAGATCCTTCTGTTTTTGGCTTTTGATACTTTTGACTTTATTTTTACTTATATATATTTATTTGTGTCATTCTCTTTTTCATTTACATCTTGTATCACTAGAATATAAGTTCTCCAAGCAAAGATACTCTATCTGTTTTCTCCCTTTTGTTCTGCAACTCCTTTCATAGTATGTGGCATACCATGTTGCTCAAAAAATACCGAATGAATGAATCCAGTTCCTACCTTGAAAGAACTCAGAGTTCATTCAGAGACACTGAAACAGATAAGTATAATACAAATTGATCAAGGCCACAAGAGATACTTAAAGGATATTAACAGGAGCAAAAAAGGATAGGTTTGGGTGGTCTTCCTAAAAGAAGAGCCCTCTAACATAAGACTTAAATAATGATAAATCAGCTAGACAAGCATCATTAGGCAGAGAAACAGATCAATAAAAATATAAATGCAAGAAAAAGTATGGTTACTTATGTAATTTGGTATTGTTAGAGGTAAAGCTCTAGCAGGAAAAGGCAGGAGATGAGGTTGAAAAAATAATCATAACCAAATAAATCATAAGGATATTTATATATCATATTTTTAAAGATTTGAAATGTGCTCTTTCAAGTAATAAAGAGCCTTGTTTGGATCCTATTTTTGAATACATTCCTCTGATTGCTATACAGAGGCTAATTTGGGAGTGAGAAGGAAAAGCCGAGGCACAGAAAATTCTGTCAGGGAACACTATGCAAAGAAAGTCCTTAGCCAGTACTAGGGTACTGATAGTATTGATGAAGAAGAAAGGATAGATTCAAAAATTATTTAAGAGGTAAAATCAGCAAAACTTGATAATTAATTATAGGGGTCAAAGAATATGGAAAGGGAGTTCTGGTAAGATGGCAACAGCATAGGTAGGATCCTGAGATTCTCCGAAAGTGAGTTCCCAAAGATAATCTTACTTTCCTTCCCCCGCCCCCCTTCCTACCACCAGGTGCACCAGTCCAAGGCCTGAAGAACCACGCAAGACTGGCTATTGAGGCCTCTCGGCTGCTACTGCTTCACTATAGGCGGCCCTGGGCCCAGCCGTGTGGTGATCCCAGCTCCCTCCCCGGCTACAACATCTCAACTGGTGGCCTTGGATACCACCTTGTGGAGATCTGGGTTCCCTTGCTGGCTACACTGATCTGCTCAGCACTCAGTCACTGCCAGCTCCCTCCCTGACTGGGTGCCTAGCCCAGTGGCCTGGTACTCCCTCCTCAGAGTTCTAGCTCCCCACCCTGGGTTCTGGGCCCCTGCCCAGCACTATTTCAAGCCACCATCACCCAGGGAGGTTCTAGGTGCATGTCTCTCAGACATACCAGCTCCATTCTTGGCTGAAGTGCCCTGCGCAGGGCCCAAAGCTGCTGTCACCCCTCTCCACCCACCCTTTGGAGCTCCGGTCCCCACTCTGGCTGAGGCACTCAGCATGGGACCCCATGGTTGTGTAAGGGAACAATATATCTTAAGGAGGTGCTGATCAACCACTCTCAGCTCTCAGCTCCAGAAGGGGGAACTCCCAGCTCCCTCCTCCACCCCAGGCCTCTGGTGGCATACCAGATCCAGCACCCAGCTGTGTCACTGATAGCCAGTTCCTGACGCTGGAGACACACCACCACAGCCTGTCATAGTGGATCACCCATGGACCCAGATGAGTGGAGAGAAAGGACAGTTGGAGAGAAAAGACCATGAAAGAGGAGCTGCCCACTACGACCATTTTCCAGGCAAAGATTTACATTGCCCTTCCCACCTACAAGCAGCTTTCACTTTGGTTTCTAAGGTAACATCACTAAACAGGAGACAGAAGACCCTTCCCTACACTGAATCAGATACAGGCAGCTCAGTTCTGTTGCAGACCTCTTAGGCAGCAAGCCAAGGGAAACAACCCAAGCCTGGAGTAAATCTATCTGCCTGCAATGAAAGCAAAGGCGAGAGGCTAGAGATCAGAGCTGAAGAGACTTTAGACACTCAGGAAAGATTCCAGAGCTAGTCTGGTTTCTTATTTTGGTGTTTGATTTTATTGTTTTGACTGTTTGTTTTGCTCACTTTTGTTTGCTTTTTTATTTAGACTACCTGTTTGTTTTGGGGAAAATGCACCAAAAGGCATGATTTTATAGGACTGTCTTTGTGTGATTACCAGTATGCTTTAGGGAATTTTGTTTATATGTCTGTTTTTCACTCTTTTCTGGCCTTGTGTCTCTTTTTCACCCATTAGTTGGAATGTATGTCTGTTTTCTCTATCACTCTTCTCTCGCTCTAACTTCTTCCTGAGCCCCCCTTCCATTATTTTCCTTTTTCATATTTCCTTTTGTTCCAGGTAGCAAACCTAAACCCTGCTGCACGGACAGATTGTAAGGCAGTGGGAAATGGGTTCCAGTGTGTCCATTTACCTGTTGGGAATACTGGGATCTGCAGATAGATTCTGAATTACAGCTTCCCCCTCAATTAAACCTCAAAACTTCAAAAAGTACAACCCCCAACCCACAGTCCAGCCTCAAAAGTGAACAAAGCCAGAGGACCCTCATAAGAAAAAACAGGAGATTTTGAACAAAAGAAGTAAAAGCAACCCCACCCTCCCTGAAAAACAGAATTAAAGAAGGGGAGGGAAAGGGGGAGAGAGAAAAATCTACACAAATGAAGAAAAACCAAAAGAAGAACATGGGTCTCTCCTAGAACCCTGGGAGAGCAGATACTGAGAAAACTGACTTCAGAATGCAAACAATGAAGAGCCCCCAGAATGACTGGTCTCAAACTACAAACCTAGATATCAAGACAATAATGGAGAGATTAAAAAGAATTGAGGAGAGACAAGAAGAAACTAGAAAGGAGTTGATAGCTGAGATAACAGTAGTAAAGAATACTGTGAATGAAATAAATAACAAACTGATAAGCATGGAAAGCAGAATTAGCCAAGAAGAAGAAAGAATCTCAGAGCTTGCGGATCAAAATGTAGAACTAACCCAAACGGTCAAAAACATAGAAAAAAAGCTTAAAAAACAGAACAAAACCTTCAAGAGATGAGCAATTACCTCAAGAGACTAAATCTAAGAGTAATTGGACTTCCTGAAAAAGAAAGAGAGACAGAGGCCACTCTGGAACAAACATTTCATGAGATTATTCCATCATCTCATCAGTAATGCAAAAACTCAAACAAGAAATTCAGAGAACCCCTGCAAGACAACAAATGAGAAGACCAACTCAAAGACACATAATAATTTGCCTAAACAAAGTAGGTATAAAAGAAAAAATTCTAAAGGCAGCAAGAGAAAAAGACCAGATCACCTACCATGGAAGACCAATTAGAATAGCAACAGATATATCTGTAGAAACCCTGCAGGCTAGGAGAGCTTGGAGCCCTATCTTCAAAGTTCTAAAAGATAAACAATTTCAACCAAGAGTCAACTACCCAGTGAAGCTAAGCTTCATCAGTGAGGGAGAATTAAAATCTTTCCCAGATATCCAATTCCTAAGAACTTATGCTGCTATCAGACCACCTCTACAAGAAACACTGAAGAAAGTACTAAACAGAGAAGAAAAGGAAAAAAGAACAACATTCTTCACAAGAGTACAGGAAAAAGAGTAAAACACACACAAACCAACCCCAAAACCAAAAGAAAGACAACAAACAAAGAGGAAAAACAACAACAACAACTCTATAAGAACTTTATGATAGGGATCAACTCTCACATTTCAATAATTACCCTGAATGTGAACAGACTAAATGCACCACTGAAAAGACATAGAATGGCAAAATGGATAAAATATCACCAGGCAACAATATATTGCCCTCAAGAGACCCATTTCACAAGAAAGGACACTCACAGACTCAAAGTAAGAGAATGGGAAACAAATTTTCAGGTAAACACAACACAAAAGAAAGAAGGAGTCATGATCCTAATTTCAGACAAAATACCATCTAAGCTATCAAAAATTTTAAAAGATACAGAAGGCCTCTATATAATGGTAAAAGGTTCACACCATCAACAAGAAACATCTGTCCAAAACATATATGCACACAACATAGGAGCACCAACTTTCATAAAGAAATTTCTAGGAAAACTAAAAAAAGATATTAACTATAACATTATCTTAGCTGGGGACTTTAATACCCCATTCACAACCCTAGACAGATCATCAGGACAAAAAATCAGCAATGAGATCCGGAACCTCAAAGTGACTCTTGACCAAATGGATTTAATTGATACCTACAGAACACTCCACCCAACGAGCACAGAATGTAATTCTATTCATCACTGCATGGAACGTACTCTAAGATCAACCACATACTCGCATAAACAAATTTCAAAATATCAAAATTTTGTCATGCACCTTCTTGGACCACAGTGGAATAAAAATAAACATCAACACCAACAAGGTTCCCCTCAAACCCACAAAGACATGGAAACTAAATAGCATGATGCTAAACAACTTCTGGATCAATGATGAAATCAAAACAGAGATTAAAAGATACCAGGAAACAAATGAAAATGAAGAAACATCTTACCAAAATCTCTGGGATGCCATGAAAGCTGTAGTAAGAGGGGAATTCATATATCTACAAACACACATGAAGAAAATGAAAGGATCACAAATTAACAGCCTAACAAATCACCTTAGGAAGCTGGAAAAGCAAAACCACCAAAACCCTAACTTCAGCGGAAGAATCCAGATCACCAAAATAAAAGCCAAATCCAGGACATAGAAGACAAAAATATAATACAAAAAAATCAATGCAACAAAAAGCTGGTTCTTTGAAAGGATAAAAGAGAAGGCAATCAGGAGTATCCAAATAAGAAAAGAGAAAGTCAAGTTATATCTCATTGCAGACAACATGACTGTGTACCTTGAAAACCCAAGAGAATCTGTCAAAAGACTCCTTGCATTGCTAAAGAACTTTGGCAAAGTTTCAGGGTATACAATAAATGTACAAAAGACAATCGCATTTCTTTTTTTCTTTTTTTTTAAATCAATTTTTTTTATTATGACGTTGTGGGGTACAGTTAAGGGTTAGGTATACAATTACGTTTCATTCAGGCACCCTGTTGATTAGAGGCATTTCCCCATCCCCAGACACATATTTGCTACTGTTAATCCCATCTCCCCCAACCCATCGTTTCCCAGTACCGTCAGTCATTTTCTTATACTATTACATTGGATGTTCAAGGTCCATTATATGAGTGAGAACATGTGATACTTGGATCTTTGTTTCTGTGAGAGGTATTATAGACTCTAGTTCCATCCAGGTTGTTGCGAAATTCATGATGTTGTTCTTTTTTATGGCTGCGTAGTATTCCATCATGTATAGGTACCACATTTTTTTAATCCAGTCCTCTATTGATGGACAGCATGGTTGCTTCCAGGTTCTTGCTATTGTGAACAATGCTGTGATAAACATATGTGTGCAGGTCTCTTTTTTATAGAGTGATTTGAGTTCTTCAGGATATATTCCCAGTAGGGGGATTGTGGGGTCATATGGGAGGTTGATATTTAGAGGTTTTAGGAATTGCCACACTGCTTTCCACAGAGGTTGCACTAGTTTACACTCCCACCAACAGTGTAGAAGTGTTCACTTTTCACCACACCCTCTCCAGCAGCTGTTATTTTTTAAGTTGTTGGTAATTGCCCTTCTGACTGGAGTTAGGTGGTATCTCAGTGTGGTTTTGATTTGCAGCTCCCTGATGATTAGTGAGGTTGAACATTTCTTCATGTGTTTGTTGGCTGCTCGGATGTCTTCCTTTGTGAAGTGTCTGTTCATATCTTTTGCCCATTTGATAATGGGGTTGTTTGTTTTTTTCTTTTCAGCATGTTTGAGTTCCTTGTAGATCCAGGATGTTAAGCCTTTGTCAAACCTGGAGTTGGCAAATACTTTTTCCCAGTCTGTAGGCTGTCTACCTGCTCTCTTGCTGGTTTCCTTAGCTTTGCAGAAGCTTGTCAGTTTAATAAGGTCCCACTTGTCTATTTTCTCTCTTATGAGCTGTAGGTTTTGGGTTTTGTTCAGGCATTGGATGCCAGTTCCAATTTCCATGAGGGTATATCCTTCATTTTCTAAGGTTCTTATGGTTTGAGGTTTTACATTTAGGTCTCTGATCCATTTGGAGTTAACCTTTGTGCATTGGGATAGATAAGGGTCCTGTTTCAATCTTCTGCATGTGGTCAGCCAGTTTTCCCAGCACCATTTACTGAATAGGTTCTCCTCTCCCCAGTGGTAGGTGGTGGAGGCTTTGTCAAAGATGAGTTGGTTGAGAAATTAAGGTTTTGCTTCTGGAATCTC
>NW_007232879.1:0-7876 GCF_000164805.1 Carlito syrichta
ATTACTAGCTAGAAGCAGTCTTTTGCTCTTTTAAATTTTTCAAAGCAACTATCTTAATTTATCCTGTTTTAAAAACTGTATATCACTGGGCTCAGTGGCTCAGCCTGTAATCCCGCGCTTTTGGGAGGCTGAGGTGAGTGGATTGCTGAGCTCGCGAGTTTGAGACCTGCCTGGGCAGGCGAGACCTAATCTCTAGAATAAATCAAAAAAATTAGCTGGGTGTGGTAGCATATGCCTGTAGTTCCAGCTACTTGGAAGGCTGAGGTGGAAGGATCGCCGGAGGCCAGCAGGTCGAGGCTGAGGTGGCTGGGAGCGGCCACTGCACTCCAGTCTAGGTGACAGTGAGACTCCAACTCAAAAACAAAAACAAAAACAAAAAAAAACTGCATATCACCTCCCTTATATGATACAGGTTGGGTATCCCGAATCTGATCATCCAAAATCTGAAAGGCTCCAAAAGCCAAAACTTTTTAGGCACCAATATGACGCTCAAAGAAAATGCTCACTAAAGGATTTTGGATTTCAGATGGTCAGAAGTTCTGATATTCAGCCAGTAAGTATAACACAAATATTCCTACATCTGAAAAATATGAAATCTGATACTTCTGGTCCCAAGTATTTCTGGTAAGGTATACTCAATCTGAACTGTGTGATTGTGCAGAACAGGAACAATGAAGTTTTTTTTTGTTTTTTGTTTGAGTTGGAGTCTCACTCTTGTCACCAGGCTGGAGTGTAATGGCATGCTCATGGTCACCACAGCCTTGACTTGCTAGGCTTAGGTGATCTTTTCACTTCAGCCTTCCAAGTATCTGGAACTACAGATGCATGTCACGACACCCGGCTAGTTTTTGTGATTGATAACAGAGATGAGGTCTCAACAAGTTGCCCAGGCTGGTCTCAAACCCCCAGGCTCAGGCAATCCTCTCCCCTTGGCTTCCCAAAGTGCTGGGATTACAGGCTGAGCCCAACCAGGGACAATGAATTTAATGGGTAATAAGGAGATATATGACCATTAATAAACTTGGATACTATCTTACACTGTGATGAGTAGAACAACCAAAATTATTATTTGGTTATCACATATAATTATGTATTATTAAGTACAACCAAAATCTGTAAGTTCAATTTTAATATACTGAGTTTCAACAGAAACCAAAAATTAAGAAGATTTTTCTCCCTACTCCACCACCCATCTGTAAGATGAATATACCTTGTAAAGAATTGAGTTATTCTTTTTTTTTTTTTTTGAGTTGGAGTCTCACTCTGTCTCCCAGACTGGAGTGCAGTGGCCGCTCCCAGCCACTGCAGCCTCGACCTGCTGGGCTCTGGCGATCCTTCTGCCACAGCCTTCCAAGTAGCCGGAATTACAGGCATGCGCTACCACGTCCGGCTGATTTTTTGATTCATTGCAGAGATGAGGTCTTGCTGCTCAGGTGGGTCTCGAACTCGCGGGCTCAGGCAATCCACTCACCTCAGCCTCCCAAAGGCACGGGATTACAGGCTGAGCCACCAAGCCCGGCTGGTTTAGTTATTCTTTATAGAGGAAAAGGGGAGAATAGATGTGAACTATACACTTTTATTGTAAATTGTTAAGAAGCATTCTTAACTCAACACTGAATCATTCTCTTTGGAATTTTTTTCATTTCTTAGAAGACTACATAGCTTAAACAACAAGTGACAAGTAGAGAAATGGAATAAAATTTGTCATATTCAATAAGAAAAGAGAATATTTTGAGCCATCACAATTTATCAATTCTCTGAGAAGCCAAAACACTAGCATTCTTTCTAACGTACAGAAAAATAAAAAATACATGGGTTCCATTACAGTGCAAATTTATTCAAGTGAAGGAGTGCAAATGCTTGGAAATAATTTGTCCCTATTTAGCCCCAAATTGAGGTGACATTCAGTTGCAAAAAAAAAAAAAAGGGCATCCCATTTCGTAAGAGCAGATGCTTATTTATCTTATAGCTGCTCTGCTCTAGGACCCTTTGTCTCTCACTGTGAGTTTCCAATAAAATGTTATAATATTTACCTCTTTTCTCAAGAATTACATTATTGTATACTGGTGTTTTCATAGTAGTATTAGTTGTCCAAAAATTTCTGAGTTAATAGTTTTAAAATGTTTTGGATACTTTCACAGTTATTAGGAAATGTTCTGCCTAAGTTTAAGTTCAAATTTCCAGAATTACAAAACTTAAAAAACCAAGTCAAAATGAAAATAAAAAAACATGAAAAGAAAAGGTCATGTGATACTGCTTTCTTACTTCCTACTCCTAAATCTTGTTTACACACTCAGTAATCCTTGAAGTAGCCTCCTCCTAATGAAGAATTCTGGAAACAGTTCTATATTCAAAAGTTAAGTGTATACTATGACTCAGTAAATGGTAATAGCATTTTCATCTCTTTTGCCCACAAGGCCTGAAACTTGTTTGTATTCAATAGAAGCAATTGGTTAAAAAATAGGTTGAAAACTCTTTTTATTTGCCACATTTGCTGTTATTTAGAACACAAGAATTTTTAAGGCCATCACAGACTTGATATGCTTACATCAACATAAGCTACAAAATCATGGCTTTTGTATATTAAAATTCAAGTGCTAAGGGCTTCAGGACTATGACCAAGTCAAAATACAGATGTAAAGCCATAGAAACCAGGCCAAACACGGTGGCTCAAGCATGAATCCCTGCACTTTGGGAGGCCGAGGCGAGAGGACTATTTGAACAGAGGGAGTAAGACCAGGTTGGGCAACTTGGTGAGACCTTGTCTCTACAACAAGTGAAAAAAAATTATCTGGGTGTGGTAGCACGCTTATAGTTCCAGCCACTTGGAAGGCTAAGGAGGAAGGATTGCCCAAGCTCAGCAGGTGGAGGCTGGGGTGGCTGTGAGCGTGCCACTGCACTCCAGCCTGGGCAACAGAGTGAGACTTCAACTCAACAAAAGGAAAGAAATCTTTTTACTCTTCTGTTTTTGATACTTAACATTAAAAATAACAAACAAAAATCAAATCCCTGGTTACACATATTTCTTAGAAAAGTTCAGCAGCATTCCACTTATCTCTAGAGACTCAGAAAACCTCAACATTGCAAATATGCCAAAACATGTAAAAAAAAAAAATTTGCATTAAAAGTCACTCAGCCAGCTAAACAGGCAGCATCCACTATGTACTGGACACATTAGTACATGTTAGGAACAGTAAATTGAGTAAAACAACACATTTTGTTAGGAAATTCTCTCTAGATAGTAGAAATGGCATGAAAGCAAGCTGCTATACAATCACAGCAGAAAGACACACAAGGTAAAGGGCTTTACAGAGAGATGTGGGTAACTCTTCTGGGATCAGAATAGTAGTACTAGGAAAAGCTTCTTGGAGCTAGTAACCTAAGAATCAGGTGTTAATGGAAGAGTAAGACTTTATTCAAATGGGAGAGATGTGCTATGCTTATCATAAGCCAGTAAGCAAGAAATAGAAAAGTCTGGGGTCTAGTCTAGCTGACACAAAAAGTACAGGGTAGGTAGAAGATACATGAACAACAGAGCGGTATCTAGAGTAGAGACAACAAGACAAAGGGTCTTGTATGCCATACAGGGAGCAGCCCAATTAGATCTGCATTTTAGAAAGGTCACTGGTTACAGTGCAGAACATGGTTTGAGGAAGATGAGACCAGAGCCAGGACTCTGTTATGGTGTGAATATGGTTTGTTCTGCCCCAAACTCAGGTTGAGGCTTGGTACCCCATGTAATGGTGTAAGAGGCAGTAGGACCTTTAGGAGTCATTTGGATCATGAGGAATCGTCCTTCATAAAGGAACGAATGCAGTCTTTTGGGAAAAGTTCTCATTCTGGCAAGAACGGATCAGTTACTGTGAGAGAGGGCTGTCACGCAGCAAGGCTCCTTCCTGGGCTTGGTCCCTGTTCGCAAGCACCCACTTCTCTTCCACTTTCTGCCACGCCGTGATGCAGCCGGGGACCCTCACCAGAGGGGAAGCAGATGCTGGAGCCATGGCTCTCGCACTTCCCAGCCTCCAGAAGCACAAGCCAAGGAAATCTCTGTTCTTTATGAATCACCCAGTCTCAGATACCCTGTTATGGTAACAACGAACAGACTGAAACAAAGTCCAAGTGAGAAATTATAAGAACCTGAGCTAAGAAGTATTTTGTAGAGTGAGTGGAAATGTTCAGTCAATAATTTTAATACATGTTGCCAAACATCTGTCTCAGAAGGAGGTATTGCTTTGAATGCCCACAACAAATAAGACTCCTTGCTTTTGAGTTTAGTTTTCCTAAGTATCCATGATATGAGTTATCTATTTAATCAATTACCTACCAGAAAAGATATTACCAATAACTAGCATTAAAAAAAAGGCAAACAAAGGGAGAAAAAGAAAGAGAAGATGCGATGGGACAAGGAGAATAAAAGGAATATGGTTAAATAGTGACACAATGGAGCTTTTCTCATTGGAACCTAGACTGCCTAACCTCTTTTGGAGAACTGAATTATTTGTCATCTTCTCAGTAAAAACACTATCATAAGTTGATTTTACTGGGGATTTTAAAGTTACCTATAGGTCTCAAGAAATTACTTATTACCCGATTTCTGAATGCATTAAGGAAAAGCAATCTAAGTAAAAATTATAGAATTATTGTTATTATTATTATTTTTTAAGAGAAGGCTTTGCTCTATCATTCAGGATGGAATACAGTTGTACCATCATGACTCACTGCAGTCTGAAGTCCTGGGCTCAAGGGATCCTCCTGTGTCAGATTCCTGAGTAGCCTGTACATTATGTCCAGCTAATTTCTAAATTTTTTTGTAGAGAAGGGGGTTTCACTATGTTGCCCAGGCTGGTCTTGTACTCCTGGCCTCAAGCAGTCTTCCCGTCCCAACTTCCCACAGTGCTGGGATTACAGGCATGAGCCACCACATCTGGCTATAAGTATATAGTTATGAAAGGCATTTGGAGGTCATAGTACTGACTGCTGAAGATCCAAAAGCCATAAAGACCATAAAATTTGGGTATGCTAAAGAAGTATGTGAAGTAAATGAGAAAAAAACACAATACCTCTTCCATATTTGGGCTACTGTTAGCAATTTCCAGACTTCAGACCTGAAGGAGCAAAATAGTACTCTGGAAACTATTTCAGACTTTAAAGATTTAATTAAATGTCTTTTTAGAGACAAGAAACAGGATCTGCAGAGGGAGGAGAAAAGAAGGCAGGCTTAAACTGCTTAGCTCACATGAGTAAAAACAAAAACCATTTTGGTTACATAAGCACAGTTTTCCGCAAAGTAGCCTAGACTATAGAGAAACTACAAATTGAAAAATTCATCAATAGCCACAATCTAATAAATGAGAGTCTACTTTGATAATAAAGTTGCTAATTTTAAAAACAACCACACCAATTTCATCACTCCCTTTTTGAAATAGTTTCTCCACAAGGCTTCCTAGATACCATACACTCCTGGTTCTTTTTCTCCTTCACTTGCTACATTTTTCAGTCTCTTTTATTTATTCTTCTTCATCTCTCTAAAATCAGAATTTTAGAGTGTGTTGGGATCCTCGGACTAAGCCACTAGCAGATAACACAATGAATTGCCTTTCCTCACAACCCTGAAAACAGCCATAAAACCTGAACATACAACAACAACAAAAACAGAACCCTATCTAAAGGTATTAGAGAGTAAATGGAAGCAGATAGACTCTGACGGGGAGTCTGATATTACTCCGAGGAAAGAAGATACAAAGCTACATGGTACAGATAAGGTACCATCTAATCAGAGTTTAGTCTAAGGTTAATGTTAATGTGTATGGTTCAGGAGCAGCAGTAGAGTTACCCCTGGACAAGTGAATCCAGGATTCGTTATCCACTGAGAGCAGAGTAAACCCAGAAGGGAAAGAGAAAAGGGATCTCTATATCTAAACTAACCATACAAAGAATAGATTCAAGGCATGCTAAAAGACAAAAGATCTAAACTGAAAGAAACTGCTGTCCAGAAAACATAGTTTGAAGTTAACGTCTAGTCAAGAAATTACTTACTAAAACCTCCATTATTGGAGACAACCGTTTTCAGAATTTCTACAACTTAATCTTCATAATGTCCAGGGTGCAATCCAAATTTACCTAGCATATGAAGAACAAAGAAAACAGAACATTTTTACTCTCCATAATAAAAAATGACCATTATCTCTATCCTCAACAATTTAAAAAAATTGTTAATGAATGAGAATATTTTCAGAGAAATAAATTATTCCAGTATAGAAACAATAAAAAAGTTGTAACAGATTCAGCCATGGAACATCAATATTGTCTCAAAGTATCATTTCACAGATTACTTAATAACTGCAAACAAGAAAAGAATCCTTACAATGGAGAATGTTGTCTGGCAGACAACATTTATACTAAGTACTGGAACTCAGCACTGACAGTAAGGAGATAAACATGAATGTTATACAAGGATTATTATTATCTTGTAGTATTACAATTTTTTTCTGAGTTTGAAGTATTTTCCAAAAAGTTAGAAGGATAAGTATAAATACAATATAATTAAATTGTATGAAACACAAAAGAAAAAAAAAGCTAAAAGAAAGACTTGCAAATCAGGAAGGGAAGAATTAAAGTAGCTGTCTTGGGATGGGATCTATTTACCTTCTTTATCGTGAGGAAACTCAAGGAAAGGAAGGAAATAGTTTGATCTCTGTGTTAATGTGCTGATAACTGATCTTCCTGGTAAATGGATTAATTTGTTAGGAGGAAGGCCCTTGTCTAAAGAATGCTTTTAGTAGGATGCCCCCTGTTAAAAATACCTACTATAAGCAAACTCAGAATCTATGGAATTATAAAGAAGGGCACACTGGAGAATACCATGTGAGCTGAATAACTACAAGGTATGGAATGGAGAAGTTTTAAAACCTAAACATTCTGAGGTAGTAACCAGCCATCCTCATTTGAGACTCGCTGGGGCAGAAAGTATATGTCTGATACGGAAGGGAAGGACCAGTGGAATCATATGGAGTTCCAGACCTCTCCTTGCTTCACCTGTGCCTTCTGTCTGCTTGCATTCTTAAAACTAGTAGCAAACCTAGGTTCTACATAAGATCTCTAACAAGTGGGTCTGATACGATATGATTCTTTATCATAATATGATTCTCACAAATAAAAGATAAAACTGTCAAAAATAATTATAGTCTAAGATTAACAATTGCCTTTAATACAATTACTTTAGGAGAATAAATGAACTAAATGTTAATTTGACATAGTTAATTAACAAAGTACTGTACATTTACAGGATATAATAAGGCATCTTTTACCCTGTGGAAAAATTTTTTAAAGCATTCACAGGAAAACAAACTTACTGAAAATCACAGTATGTGAAATTATGAAAAAAAAAAAACAAAAAAACCTGCTGTAAATTTTTTAAGCCGGGCTCGGTGGCTCAGCCTGTAATCCCGTGCCTTTGGGAGGCTGAGGTGAGTGGATTGCCTGAGCCCACGGGTTCAAGACCCGCCTGGGCAGCAAGACCTCATCTCTACAATAAATCAAAAAATCAGCCGGGCGTGGTAGCACATGCCTGTAATTCCGGCTACTTGGAAGGCTGAGGTGGAAAGATCGCTGGAATCCAGCAGGCGAGGCTGCGGTGACCGGAAGTGGCCACTGCACTCCAGTCTGGGCGACAGAGTGAGACTCCAACTCAAAAACAAAACAAAACAAAACAAAAAACAAAATAAATTTTTTAAAAGCATATATAACCAGACATATCACATACATCTAAATAGTATATAAATATACCGGGGGTGCCAAAAAAATGTATAGACATTATAAGAGATGTTGTCTGTGCATAACGCTTAGAACTTGAATTGAATTATGTGTAGTATGAGGG
>NW_007232880.1:0-20824 GCF_000164805.1 Carlito syrichta
GACTCCAACTCAAAAAAAAAAAAAAAGAATCAACTATGAATTAATGGCAGACATGTCTGTTCTGAGTTGCATCTCATTTTTGTTAAATTGAGTTTATCTTCAGATTCACTGGTAGCATTGTAAAGAACCCTAATGTCTATTTGTTGTCATAGCCACTGATTTGGTGCTTTGTGCAGGTTATCATCGTGTATTTCATTGAATCTATGATGCATTGATTGTAAGATATGTCATTATTTTATATAATGGTAAAATGTCGACACAAACTATGGCATAAATTTTTCTTATCACTTGAAATTTCTATTGGTACTATTTGAAAGAGTTTCTTTAGACTTATATAGATACAATTTTTAAAATCATATTTCATGCTTCTGCATACATAGAAAGGAGCACATGAATGAAATAAATTGATTAATGTATTCCCCAAACTTCAAATTTAGAGTCTTTTCCTTTTTAAAAATGTATTGGCAGTAGCGGGACACTGCCAGGGGAGGGGGAAACATATAACATCAATAAGGGTACCCAAATTTTAGCTGCATGATGGCCACTTGTGTACCTAACCCTGAGTTGTACCCCACATCTTTAAGATAAAAACAATAATTTAAAAATAGATAAAAAATTAAAAAAGAAAAGTACATGAACTAAATTTTAACAAGTATCTATTTTTTAATTGACAGAAAATTGTATGTATTCATTGTGTACAACATGATATTTTTAAGTTTATATACATTATGGAATGGTTAAATCTTGTGAATTACCACATGAATTACCTCACATAGTTATCACTTTTGTGGTGAGAACACTTAACATCCACTCTCTCAGCATTTTCAAGGATACATTATATTCTCATTAACCACTGCTCCCTTCATGGCACCTTGGAGTCTTTCAGAGTTTTTACTTTTGTTATTCACTGAGGAGTAGGAAGCAATTTGCTTTAATGAAGGATTGGAGTTTAGAAAGTTGGCAGGCTTTTAGTTTAAGTCCTTCAAACAAAATGAATCACACAGAAACTACTGTTTTTTGGCTTGAGCACATTCACCTGATCTTAGAGTCAGGCATGAGAGATTTATCCCAAATACATACAGCCAACAGGGAACAAAAATTCTTGACTTGTTTTTCAGAGGCCTCTGTTTTGTGTAACCTTGAATCATTATTTGCTTCTCCTTTTCTTTCTCTTTCTTTCCTCGTTCTTCTCACACTTTGCTGTTCTCCTTCCTATGTCTTTTGATCAGTGTCTGATATCATTACCTAATAAAAATTGCATGATTGGAAATCCACCCTAATAAATAAGAAACTCATATTTGTCAAGGTCAAATCATACTCATGTCCCATTGCATTTATTTTTCATGTTACCCTAAATGAGTTATACTGATGCTTTGTTCACTGTTTTTGGCATAATAGAGGCAATATATAATCTAGTATAACTTAGAGGAACCCAGATGAGAGTAATTTCATAAGCTTGCATAAGAAAATTAAAGGAGATTCTGGGTTCATCATTGAGTATTCATTATTTAACAAATACTTATCATGTACCTTATATGTTCCAAGTTCACTATTCTATTATTTTAATTGTGAACAAAAGTAGACATAAGAAGCCTCCTGCCTTAAAATGTATAGTCTAATGATTTCAAGTCCCATTCCTAATCTGATGAAACACAGATTTCTCAAGTCAAGACAGACCGCTTCTTTGAGTTCCAAGTTGTGTGTACAATTATCAACTCAATATTTTCACTTGGATGTCACCTCAAAGTCAACATGCCTAAGACTGAACTTATGAAATTGAACTTACGGTCACTATCCACGATTTTCCAATAAAGAAAAATAAATGCCACTTATTCCTCTTCTAGAATTTCCTATTTTAGTGAATGTCACCTTGATCAACACAGAGTCTCAAGGAAGAAGCACAGAGGTGAAAATGATCCCTCCCTTTTCTCAAGTCATTTAAAAAAATCTATCACAAGTCCTGTTGATTATACCTTTTAACATCTAGCAAATATGTTCACTTCTCTTTATTTCACCATCACCACCATTGTCCTAAACCAAACCAGTCTCACATTTTTGTGAACCACTGCAAAAGTCCACAAACTAGTTTCCAGAGATCTGTGCTGACAACCACACCACCCACCCCTTCAATTCACTTTTCACTCTGCAGCCAGGATGAGTATAAATGAGATCATGCGTATGTATTTTTGTTCATTGCTGTATCCCCAGCACCTTTAATTTTACCTAGCAATAGTAAACACTTAAGATGTTAAAGACCAATATCTTTGATATGGCCTATGCCATGCTGCATCACTTGTCCCTGCCTAGTATTGCAGTATCATCTCTCATTAGTATCTCTCTCAAGCTCTTATCCTCTTTGTGCACCTTGACCAAACTGGGCTTCTTTAAGCTTCTCAAACAAATCCTGCTCCCTCTTGCCACATAGTCTTTGCACATACTGTCCCTTTGGTCTGGGTCAGGACCTCAACTTATGGGCTCCTACTCTTTCTTCAACTCTTAGACCACAAGCTACCTCCTCAAGAAAGCCCACCCTATCTTCTATCCCAGACTACATTGTTTCCTTAGTCATTTACCTAAAAGGCCCAAATTTTGTTCTTTAACAACACTTTTCTCTGTTTATAATGATGTATAACAATATGTTATTGTGATCAATTGATTAATTTTATCTCTTCATTGACTTGGGAGCTCCATAAAAGCAAGAAAGATGTCTTCTTTTGCTCACTGGTACCTGGCACCTTTCTTGGCCTTTAAATGGCACACTATGTACATTTATTAAATGAAGACAAATACATTATTGAAAAATGCATTATTAATTCTAACTAAATGTATAATTATTTTATAAAATCTCTAAATGTTATTGCAAATAAAAATCACAATTTGGGCACAATTATGGTATCCTCTATCTTTGCCATTACTTTTTTCCCTTCAGGAGAGTGCAGTCTATTATAGAAGAGGTTGCTGGGGTTTTTTTTTTTTATTGAGTTGTTCATCACCTTAGGAAAGATGGTAACAAAAGTATTCATTTAGAATGCAAACTGTAAACAGACTGAATCCTGACTCTATGTTTATGGAGTTAACACTTTAGAAGTTTATCATCTGTAATTGTCATCAGATAGCAAAACACTTTTAATTGGTATTTCAGAACCTAAGAGAAAATGAATTAGGCAAAAGCAAATAGAGTCAGCCATAAAGTTAAAGGACTTGTTTTTTCACTCTGCCAAGTGTTTAAGGGGGAATTATTTAATTCAGTTGGTCAGTCAACAAGTCAGTCTAATTCTCTAAATCTGGTTATTTTCCTTGCAAATTGTATTTATTCTCTTCACCATAAAAGCATATTTGCAGAAGGCATTGACTATGAAATTCTTTGCCACAGTTATTGAAAGAGAATATAAAGAGTCACATAATAATTAGGCAGTCAGTGTTCTCAAAACAAGGTTAAGATTCTCATTCCTATTCAAAGTCATTCTTTGTCAACTGAGCTATGAAAACTCTCTCCATCCCAAAGAGTACCAAATTTTAAAACTTATAAAATATCTCTAACATAAATCCTGAAAACTTATGACACTTTTAGTCACTCAGTGATATGTTCTTGCTTAAAATATTTGGAATTATTAAATATTATTTTACCGTATTTCAGAATTGAAAACCCCAACTGTTTTTCCAACAATGCATATGCATCAAATTAAGAAAAAATTTTTAAAGCCAGAAGAAAGAAAAATGCATTTTTCTTGGTGGGCATCCTAGGTAATCAACATGCTACATAACAATATCCTCTTGTAGTTTACAATATACATTACTTAATTTGATCCTCAGAATAATCCTATGAAGACAACATTCTTATCCTCTCCAGTTCCCAAATGGCAAAACTAAATGTTGCCCATCATTATCAGATAGCAAATGGTGGAGCTGGTATTTCATACATATCTCCAGATTCAAGTCCCATGATCTTTTGCTCTATACCACTCTGAAGAGAAGAGTTTATGATTAAGTTACTGGAAGGATAAGCCAAAATAAATTGCCAAAGTTTCCCATATTCCCCAAATCAGTATGGAAGTCTGAAGGGGTGATAGTGATTATCAAATGTCTCCAGAGTTATTAAGAGTTACTCTTGTTCCTTCTGCCTCTAGAATGAAATGAACTCACCTGAAGAATAAAAGTCTGTTCATTATTGAGCTCCCAGGATATGCCTGACACTGTCAAAGATACTGGAAATGTGAAGACAGGTAAGATATGGCCCCTGAACTTAGAACATAACATTTCTTTGGAAGAGATGAAAACATAAACAGGTAGTCATGAATCAAGTGGTAAATTCAGTGAAAGAGATATGCAGAAGGTCTTTGGGAACACAGATAAAACCCTCTATCTTGGCCTGCAGTATGTCAGAGAAGTATCCTGACCAAAGATAGCCCCAAAGGTCAACTGAGACTAATGATGCTTTTGGACTAAAAACTTTGTGAGAATAAGAGAACTTATATAATTTATTTTTGTATCTCTAGCACCTAGTATATGGCTGGTGCTCAATACATTGGTTTGTTTACCCAAACTGAACTGCCTGGTCAGAGATTCTAAGGAAATTCATGAAATACAAATTCTCTCTCTTGGAAGCAAATATGGCTCTCAGGCCACATGATGATGTCTTTTCAGTTCCTCAGTTAATCCAATATCTCTTACCATGAAGTATTTTCAAACATTAATATATTAAAACCTGTGAAATTTCCTTCTGTTAAGATTTTGGGCCACACATTAAATTAATTTTTAACTTGTTTTTTTCCAGCTTGATGATCTTTTGATCTTATCTCAGATTTCTCTTATTTAAAAGAAAAAGTGTTTTGTAGACCAATTAGTGCCTCTTGTATTGAATGGCCTCACATATTGTCTTGCAGTTAATAACAACATAAATTGAATGGTCTCCATTTAATTAGTTATCAACTTCTGTCAATTCTACCTCGGCGTTTACTTTTGAAATCTCTTTTTCTTCTTCTTTATTAAAAAAAATAATTCAGCCAGATGCAGTGGCTGAAGCCTGTAATCCCAGCACCCTTTGGGAGGCTGAAGTGAGAGGATGGCCTGAGCCCCCAGGTTCAAGACCAGCCTGGGCAACTTGGCAAGATCTCATCGCTACAAAAAAATCAAAAAATTAGCCAGGCATGGTAGCGCACACCTGTAGTTTTGAATACTTGGAAGGCTGAGGTGGAAGGATTGCCTGAGCCCAGCAGGTCAAGGCTGGGTTGGCCATGAGCATGCCACTACACTCCAGCCTGGGCAATGGAGTGAGAGTCCAACTCAAAAACAAAACAAAAAAACAAAAACCAAACAAACAAAAACTGATTCTACCTTATCCTCCTCTCTTGCCTAAACTTTCACATTAATATTCTAATCCCATGCTCACAGAGCTTCCAAAGTGATATGGAGACTTTATTTTTCAAAAACCTTTGATGACTCTCCATTGCTAATGGGATAAATTCAACACCCTTTAGCAGAGTTTACTAGGCCTTTATATCCTGAAAAGTGGATAGGGTTGATATGAATTACATTGTGTTATTTGTAAACAGAATACTTATAGCCCATCATCAATTAGTTATTTCAAGAAATTGAAGTCAGTTTTTAAAAACACTGTCTTGTGATATCTTAATTTCTTGCCCTGCCAAATATAGTCACAAACCAGGGTTACAAAACTGCTATGCCTAGATGCTGAAAACACTGTCGCTTTGACAAAAATATTGCTGTCTTGGAGAAAGTGGAAACTATGAAAATTACTTTTTCCACTGTTGAAAGTCCCCTGCTATACTCTCTGATGGTGATTTGAAAATATTTATTTTAGCAGCATTGAGATTATAATCATTTTCATGGATCAACAGAGGTTCAGGAGTCAGCCCCTCAAGTTCTACTGTCAATTCTCCTGTCAGTTCAGCCCTGTATTTAGACTTTCCAGGTTCTATTGAAGCTTTAACTACTGAAAACTTTAAAGATATTGTCTCACTCAAAAATATTATAGAGAACTTGCTGTGTTGATTGTGTGTGTGTGTGTGTGTGTGTGTGTGTGTGTGTGTGTGTGTGTATCTTGTCCTTCATACTCTACTAGCACACCACTATCTCCAATAATATGGGAGATATTTTTGAATTGGTGCCTAAGCAATTGTGGCACATCATACTGAATCATTACTTTCTCCTGCCCAGTCTGGTTTACTTTCAGAAACTAAAGGGAATGTTTTAATTAGAAGGAAAAAGTTCTAGTGAGTTAGAGAAATTAAATTGATTAAATTCAAGCCTCTCATTTTTGATGTTGGAGTCTGTCTGGCACTACAGCTGGGGCTTAATTCAGAGGGGATACAACAGTAGCTTGGGTTTTGGAAAATGAGTTATTAATGTTCTCTTCTGAAAAATATCTGCCACTTCCTTTTATTTCCATGCCTTGATTACTGTTTCTTTACCATACCAAGGTAATAGAAAAAAAAAAAAAAACTAGTGAAGGGTAAGATCAGTTACTGCAACTCTGAGAAGTGTAAAAACGAGGGAGTCTCTTTCTGTCTGTTATGCTGGGAGTGTATGAGAATTCTTGGGTGGATGACTGAAACCTGGGTTCAAATTCTGATTCTTCCCTGACTGGCTGTGAAGTTGATCCACCATAAGATAAAGGGTTTGTCCTGGCTGATATGTGTGTGCGCAGATGGGTCTTTATCTCTAACATTTTCTGGCTCTGTGATCTAGACCATAATCCTGATAAAGATTTCCTTTCTGTAATAAATGGGTTTCCTGGTCTCCTGTCTTCCTGCACAAGTATGTGTAATAGAGGGGAGAAATGAAAGAGAAGGAAATACAGAAATGCAAACTAGACCAAGAAATACTACCCTAATTCCTCTCATTTGTCTCTCTATGGGAAGTTCCAGTCATACTTCCTCCATGACTCAGAAGAATTTCAGACCTAGGTCTGACCTTTTACTTCTAAGGGAAACAACCCGCAACTTTAGCTTAGGGGCAGAGGAAGATGGTGCTAAGTGGAGATAGGTGCCTGTGTCAGATGATAGAGCTGCTCAAGGTAGAACATGGAATATTGTGTAAGGTAAAGCAGAGTGTGAGGTGGTAAAGGATGAAAACTATGCTTGTGCTAACCATAATAATTGCCACTTACTGATTATTTACTATGTGCTGGGAACTACTGCAGAATATTTACACATGCTAACTGATTGTATCTCTCAATAACTGCGAATTAAGTAGGTATGATGAGACAGAGACTAAATATCTTGCCTACGGTTCCTTTAATAGTAAGTGGTAGAAACAGGACTAAAACTCTGGTCTGACTATATTCCTAACGATTCTGCCTCAGTGATCTTACATGCTTGTGATCTGATTTTTTCCTTTATTAAAAATTGTGATGGTAACAGATGTTGCTTAAAACAAATGAAGTTTGAAAATAATTAATCAGAACCTTTTGTTTTTTGCCTCTGGAGATATAGATATGCAAATATTGGTGATAATAAGAAAGAATCTAGAATGTGTATGTAAACATGTTTATGAACAGAGACTGGAATTTCCCAGAAGTGAGTTGTGAGTCCACCAACCCTATGCCACTCAACTCTGATTATCCTGATTCATCCAGAGGTTTCTAGGTCTTTCCATCTACTCATGTATTCACTTATTTATTCACTTACTTATACATTCACTTAATAAATATTTACTGAGTGTTTACTAGGTGGTACATTCTATTCCAGGTATTGGGGACACATCAATCAACAAAGCAGCCAAATATCGTTTCATCCACAGGACTTGAATTCTTGTAGATGAAGATAGAAATCAATAAAATAAATAATATATCTGAAAATAACAGGTGCTATTGAGAAAAATAAAAGAGAAAAGTACTGAAAGGGTTGCACAATTTTAAATAAAATAGGGAAGGCCAAGGTGAGAAAGTGTCAGTTGAGCAAAAGTTAAAGAAGGCAAGAGCCATGTGTATAACTATGGGAAGACTATTTCAGGTATGGTGAGTAGATAGTGCGAATGTTCTTAGGTGGAGGCACATGCCTGCATATTCCAGGAACATCAAGGGAGGCACTGTGACTGGAGTGGAGTAAGCAAGTTTCAGAGGAATAAGAGAAGGGCCCATAGTGACAATGAAGGACTAGATTGCGACCTTAGCGACCATTATAATGACTTTCGGTTTTATTCTGAGTGACCTGAGAAGTCCTTGGACATTTTGAGCATGGAAATGACATAATCTGATATGTGGTAAAAAGACCACTCTGACTACTTTGCTAAGAATATACCACAGGGGGCTAGGGATAGAAGCAGGTAGATCAGTTAACTTAAAAGGTTTTTGTAATAATCCAAAAAGGCATGATGTCTGTAATAGCTTCCTGTTTCTGCTGTAACAAATTACCTCAAACTTGGTGGCTTAAGATAATGAAAATTCATAATTTTATAGGTTTGTAGGTCAGTAGTCAGGTACATGTATCACTGGATAATAATCAAGGTGTTGGTAGGCTGTGTTCCTTTCTTGGGACTCTAGGGATAAGTTCTTTCTGCTCATTCAAGTTGTTGAGAGAATATAGTCACTTGTGGTTGCAGGATTGAGGTCCCCTTTTTCTTGCTGACTGTAATCTTACCTTCTAAAGGCCTTTCTCCAGTCCTTTCACACAGCCTCTACATCTTAGAACCATCAACAGGGTGTTGAATTTTTCTCATGTTTGCCATCTCTCTGACCTTCCTTCCTTTTTCACATCTTTTTCTGTTCCAGCTGGGAAAGATTCTTTGCTTTTCAGGATTTATGTGATTAGATTGAGTCCACTCAGATAATGCAGTCAATTGCCCTATCTCCAGGCCAGGATTTTTAATCACATCTACAAAATCCCTGTTTGCCATGTAAGATAACATAGTCATAGGTTCCAGGAATTAGAGTGTGTATATAATGGGAAGGAGGGGTCATTATTCTGTCTACCACAATGCCTTTTTGAATCAGGGTGTAGGAGTGGAGATAGTGAGGAGTAGTCAATTCTGGATATGTTTTTAAGGTAGAAACAATGGGATTTGGCCATTTTGTTGAGAGTATGCATGAAAGAGAAAATTCAAGGATGATTCCAAGTGGTTTGGTCTGAGTAATGAGAATAATTGAACTGTCATTAATTGAGATGAGAAAGACTACATGGGCAGGCTTTGAGGGTCTATCTGTCGGGATAGGTTAGGTTATTTTGTAGTAGCTAATAATCCTAAAATCTTAGTGGTTTTCACAAAGAATATGACAACCACTTAAACATTTTAAAAATAGATTTAGGAGATACAGATGTGGTTTTCTTACATGGATATACTGTGTAGTGGTAAAGTCTAGGCTTGGCAGCACATTTTTTGTTTGGTCCTTGCCTCAAGGTTTAGTTATAAAGGCCTTACGGTTCAAAGATTTTCTGTTTTGTATTTGATAATTGGTAATGAAAACCACTTGCATCTTCCAGTCCTGTAAGCCCCAGGATTTTTAAAGAACTCTTTCTATTTCTTCTCACTTCTGATTTAAAGCAGACAACTCTTTTCAGAGCTTATCTCTTTCTTGAGGTACATTACATTTTCAACCACAAAGCAATAAGCTTACTAAGCCATCATTTATCCTTCAAGTTACTGCAAGTAAACATTTCAGCCCTATGTACTATAGATTACCATCCTTTCTATACTCTGATGACATTTTTTTTTCTCTTCTTGCTACCTGGCCCTAAAACCAATGCCATGGTTTTCTGTTATAGCAGCACCCATTTCTGGCACCAATTTTTCTATCAGGTGGGATAGACTATGTCATGTGGAAGCATCAAATGACCACAAAACTTGAGTAATTTATAACTGCAAAGGTTTATTTCTTGCTCACACAACTCATTCATATGTAGATCATTCATGTCTCTTTGTTCTGGAACCCACATTGATAAAGCACCTCCTATCTGGATTATTGCTGGTCTGATGAGAGAACATAAGTAACCATGTACTCACTCTTAATGCTCTGTTTGGAAAGGACACATATCATTTCTGCTTATATTTATTTTGCCTAGGAATAGTCAGCTTGATGTCATTGGGATGAGAAGTATCATCCTCTCCCAGACTGGGTTAGTAAACATTTGCAAACAATAAAATACTGTCTAATACAGGAGACTACATCAAGAGTTTGGTTTTTAATATATTAAGTTTGAAATATCTCTTAGACATCCAAGTGGAAAAATAAAGCAGGAATTCACATTTGAGAATCTATAGTTCAGGAGAGACAGAAATTTTAAGAATCTAGATCATACATAAGATAATTAAAGCCAGGGGAGTGCAGTGGTTATGGTCATCAAAGAAGTGAGTACATCTAGAGAAGAGAAGAGATCTACCATCATTTAGAAATGAAGCAGAAATAAAAGAGAAAAAGAAGAAATGAACAAGGGAAGGAATTGTCAGTGAGTTAGAGGAAAAAATGGGATGCATTGTGTCCTGAAAGCCAAGCAAAGAAATTATTTCAATGATGAAGCCATGATCATTTTGTCATACTGCCAATAGGCCAATTAAGATAGTCTGAGAATCAATTATTGGCTTCATTAGTGTGGAAATCACTGGTGATCTTGAGAACAGTTTTTGTGGGGCAGTGGATATGAAAGTCTGATTCAAGAGTGCTTAAAAGTGAAAGGAATTAATGATGGTTAAAATGGGATGATAGATGGAGGGGTAAGTAAAGTCAAGAGATGATTTTGAAAAAGTTGAATGTGAGTGATATCAGCATGTTTGTGTGTTAATTTAAAAGATTTATGGTTTGAGGTCTTCTCTCAATCTTTTAAATTAATACACAAACACACTGATATCATTCACATTACATTTTTTCAAAATCAGGAGGAAGTGTGTGTGGGGGGGCACGTAACAACATAAAGGTACCTGATCCTAAACCAGGGGAAGCGAGGACCAGTTGGAGGCCCAAACTTCACCTGCACATATATTGCTTATGTACCTAATCCAGACTTATACCCTGTATCTTTATAATAAAATAAAGTTTAAAAAGACAGTAAGTAGATTTGAAAAAAAGATTTATAGAGTTAGACTAAGTGATGATACAGCAAGACAAGGATAATGGAAAAAGGTCTTTGAGTAGGTGAGAGATTATAGGACCAAGTTCACAAGTTGAAGTTGGGTCTTAGCTAGAATGACAGACAGTCCATTCTTAGTAACAGCAGAAAATATTGAGTGTATGGTATAAATGCTCATTGGTAGGTAAATGTGTTAGGTGCAGCTTATTGAAGTTCTCTATTTATTTTTCTATTTAATCAATGAAACAGGCATAAAGGTCAGCTGAGACCAAGGGGAATAAAGTGTTGGGGAGTTGAAAACAGTGGAAAAATGTATGAAATAGAATTATGAGAGAACAGTAGCGAGAAGAGACTAGGGCAATATAATTTGGTGACCAGGTGGTATTACTGATCATTCTGAGATCAGTATTCAAAAGTTTAAAGACCAGTCAGCATGGATGTGTGTTTTCTTCAGCCACATTCAGACCTAGAAGTAGAGTCAAGGGATAAATGGAAAATTGGATTTAACCATGGTTTTACTAATATGAGAATGATAATTTTACTAATATGAGAATGATAATTTTACTAATATGAGAATGATAATTTGGGAGAGGAGAATGGGAGTTTGCATTGTATGCAGGCAGTGATTATGATTGTCCATGAGTTTTTTTAACTGGATAATAAGAGAAGTAGTGACACTCAGAGAGTCAGAGATATTGAAAAAATGATAGGTTTACTGAATTGTAAATCTCAGTAGGATTGAAGAATCTTGGGACTAAAGTTACTCAAGGAAGTGAACTGGAAAGAGAGAAGCAGTGGTTGGAGACTAGGATGAATAAAATTGAAATTATTAAAGGGTTGTAGTTATATGTAATGACAAGGTCTGTATATCAACAGCTTTGTTCTCTCTTTTGCCAGAAAAGGCACTGTTATTTCTGCTAGCCAAGAAGAAATTTATCTCATTGGAGTCTCACTCTGTCACTCAGATTGGAGTGCAGTGGCCGCTCCCAGCCACCGCAGCCTTGACCTGCTGGGCTCCGGTGATCCTTCCACCTCAACCTTCCAAGTAGCTGGAACTACAGGTGCACACTACCAAGCCCGGCTAATTTTTTGATTTATTGTAGAGATGAGGTCTCGCCAAGTTGCCCAGGTGGGTCTCAAACCTGCGGGCTCAGACAATCGACTCACCTCAGCCTCCCAAAGGCATGGGATTACAGGCTGAGCCACTGAGCCCGGTGAAATTTATCTTTATAGCACTAAGAACCCATGGAGACTCACAGGTTGGGGCTTATGGATGACCTTAAATTATCTGTGTCTCTGTTAATCTCATCTCTAAATGGGACCAATAATATTGCCTCTTCACTGAATTAATTCAAGGATTAGAAATAATGTATGTAAAATGTTTGACACATACCATTTATGAGTGTCTATTGTTATTGTTGTTATTTTTCCTTATCCTAAACAGAATGACCTGGTGATATTTTTCACTTAGAGCTTGCTTTCAAGAAGTTTGGAGTAAGAGGAGATGTGAGACTTACAGAGAATCAGAAAAGTCTGTAAGGTGATTAGGAGAAATGACAAGCTCTTTTCCCAGCACTCATGTACTCATTCTTCTCTTCACTTCATCCTATATTTATGACATTAAGATGACATGGTTGGAAGTCAGAAAGCGCACCAACACTGTTTATAAGAACTGATCTCTTGAGAAATTTCCTTCATAAATTGTTGACATTGTGACAAATCTAAAACCCAATCTTGGCCTGGCCCAGTGGCTCACACTTGTAACCCTAGCACTTTAGGATGCCAGGGTAGGAGGATCACCTGGAGCCAGGAGTTTGAGACCAGCCTACTCATCAGTCAGTTGAGAGAGTTGGAGACTGAAACTTTTAAGCCTTTTAGAAGGAAGAAAGATAAGTTCTCTTCTTAAATAGAAAATTAGGAGGATGGTTTTAAACATAAAGATCCTCTGAGATAGTGTGACAAAGTAGGTGAGGGAATGAAAGCGGAATAGAACGTCCAAGAGGATGGATCCACATTTGTTCATATGCTGTCTCTTCAGTGTGATATTATTCCATTCAATTTTGTGACTCAGTTTCTTCATATTTTAAAAGACAGTTTGAGGCTCAAAATTTCCCTGCCTAAATAAGCCATAATTCCACGTCTCCCTTGGTGGTGGGAAGGGCGAAGTGTAGGCTGGGGGAACTCTTTGGTCTATCTTGTGTAGACAGAGCTCTTTCGGTTTCTTCACTTGCACTAGCATTGCTAGATATCATCCTCCAAAGTTACGCCATCTGAGACAATACTTGTGTTCCTGTACATGGATGGACTGAGCTGTGATCCTTCCACATCACTGGGAAAGTGCATTTTCACCACTGAAATCGCTTGACTGCTCCTCAATTTGCCTCTTCTTACAGGAAGATTCTCTCCTGGTACCTGGTCGTCTTAATAGGGACAAAATTCATTAAAGTGTGGAACAGCAATCTGGGAGTTGTAAGAGGAGGATACTCCCCATTGTGTTTTCAGGCTTAGCCACATGACTTGTTAGCAGAAATGATGTTAATCCCCATTGTAGGAGCTTTAGTTGCACACTTGAAGCTCTTTTTTTCTTCTTCCATGGTGACTGGCAACATTTTCCTATAGTGGTTGTTCTATCAAGACTAAGACTCAAAGTGAGGATGATGGCAATGCAGGACATAGCCCCAAGCCAACCTTCTAGAATGGTCACAGAAGCGAGAAATCAACCTTTAGGCTACAAGGATTTGAGGATTGTTTGCTTCTGTGGTTTACACTAGACTGTCCTTATTGGCACAAGGCCTCAATATTCTTCTATTGAGTGTGGGATGCTGGTGGTGCACTCTCTTTTCTTTTTTGAGTTGGAATCTCACTCCGTCACCCAGACTAGAGTGCAGTGGCCGCTCCCGGTGGCTGCAGCATCAACCCACTGGACTCTGGTGATCCTTCCACCTCAGCCTCCCAAGTAGCCGGAATTACAGGCGTGTGCTACCATGCCTGGCTGATTTTTGATTTATTGTGTGTGAGTTATGTCTATGTGCTAACTGTAGAGGAAGAGTTGTTTATAGTCACAGAGCGTCAGACTGAGACTCAAAAGTTATTCCAAGAATCGTGACAAGAACAGAGTGTGTTAGAAGCTGCCCAGCTGGAAGGAGGATTGTGTGAAGTAGAAGTAACCTAAATATTCTCTCGATTGTCTTCTGTACTTTACTTCTCTCCAGGGAGAATTTCTCTTGTCTGGTCTTTATTGGAGAAGCCAGTTCATTTACATTCCACTCTTTAAGGATGATTTTCTTGAATATCTAAGTTTGCAATGGAATCTCTCTTCACAGATTCCATTGGGATTTCCAGAGATGAAAATGTGCATATAGCCATTTTTTTTTATTTTTTATTCTAGCTTGAGAATACATACACCAGTATGTACTGGTCTGGACCAGTCACGGAACATTAACATACAGTGTGTAGTCTGACTACTTGACCACTTCTAACAGAGCCTAATTTTTCTCTTTCCCTGAGACAAATCAAATGACTTTCTGGAATAATGCCAAGGCACTTGATTTTTCTTTTAGAAAATTAAACTTTTTGAAAGAATAATATACAATGAACACCCATATTCTCATGTCCCAAATGTTTAAAATGTTAATACTTTTTATATTTTTTCTTGTTTTAGTATGTGTGTGCATTTTTAAAAACCACAGGTTATATATATATACACACATATATGTAGAAAAAATAATAAGATGTAAAACTTCTCTTTGACTGTATTCCCAACCCATTGCCCTCTGCATAAGGGTCGTGAGATATCCTCAAGGGGAGACGAATAGGCGACGGATGAAGATCATATATACGGATACCTGCTTCTTGAACAGATGATGATTTAATGTTAGTTAACACAGAGCTTTTATATCATTTGTGAAGGGGCAAGACAAAGAAAATTTTTTCACGTACATATCTTTTAAAAGTTATCATCTAGTGGTTTTATTAGTAAACAAACCAAGATTCTCATAGGCTTAGTAGCAAATAATCCAAGATTTTCATAGGCATAGTAGCAAATAAACCAAGATTTTTATAGGCATTTAGACAAGTCTTATTCATAAAGCCAACAATGATATTTTTAGTCCAATGTCTCAAATTATAGCCTCAAGAAAGTTTTTTTAAGTGTATATTTTTTTTATGTGTCAGGAATTTTTTTATTTTAGGCTCTTATGTTCTTCAGAGTCCTATGATCGCCTCCCTTGTCTAGATGTCTTCGTTATTTTTTTCTTATCTTGTAGTGGTTTTTTTTTTTTTTTTTGAGTTGGAGTCTCACTCTGTTGCCCAGACTGGATTGCAGTGGCCGCTCCCGGCCACCGCAGCCTCGACCTGCTGAGCTCCGGCGATCCTTCCGCCTCAGCCTTCCGAGTAGCCGGAATTACAGTCATGCACTACCACGCCCAGCTGATTTTTGATTTATTGTAGAGATGAGGTCTCACTGCCCAGGCACGTCTCGAACCCGCGGGCTCAGGCAATCCACTCACCTCAGTCTCCCAAAGGCGCGGGATTACAGGCTGAGCCACCGAGCCCGGCTAGTGTTTGTTTTTAAAGAGAACTCAAAAGAGGCTTTTAGTAATGTTTTTCAGGCCCCTCAAGGTTACTTTCCGTTTTAACTGATCTGTCATAAAAGTGTCTGATTATTATATTATGAGTTTAGTGTGAAAATCTATTTTATAAATGTTAACTTAGAGTTTTAACTATAGAATTAAGTAAAAACCTTAACATTAATCTTTATTCTAAGTTAGTGAAAACAGTGTTATAAGTCACTTACATAATTCTTAGATGTGTTAGAATTTATAATGAATTTATAATGAACTTACTATAAACTTGTGTTTTTAAAAAACCTTATGTCTAAATATTAAACTGTATAATCCTAAATTAAATAAATTCTTGATGTGCTTTAGAGTTTAACCCTTGCATATGTTAGAAAAGGCCAAATGGCATAGTGGGAAAATGGAAAAATAAACCATGACATTTCCAGGTGAGCTGTGAGTGCTTCACATAAACATGCCATTTTTTAATTTCACGACTGTACAGAATTCTTCGGCGGTATCAAACAGCAAAGGTGGAAGACAGAAGGGCCTCAGCTTCCCGGGTTCGCCCTGCAGCCTGGGGTCTTCGGCCCAACCGGACCCTGTCAATCAGGTGGACCTCCAAGGCTGGCTCCCAACAACTTCTCTTTGACTGTATTCCCAACCCATTGCCCTCTCCTTGTTCTCCAGAGACAACCACTATGATGAGTTTGATAGTCATCCTTTTAAATGCTTTTTACATATATCAATAAAAATTCAGAAACCAGATGCAATATTTCTATGGGTTTGGAAAAATTATATATATGAAATCATTCTATAAATTTCATTATGCAACTTTTAAAAAAAATTAACATTAAGTGTTTTAGAACCATCCTTACTAATTTCTATAGCTCTGGTTCCTTCCTTTTATTTGGATAGCAATTCATTTCATGAAGATCTCATATTTTATCCACTTCTTCATTGATGAGTATTTGGGTTGGTCCTCATTTTTTTCTAAGCTATCTTTGGCAATGCTATAGTAAACATCCATTTATGTGTCCTCTTGTATACATAGTCAAATGTTTCCCTAGAGTGTATATTCAGTAAGGAAAATGTTAGGTTGTAGGTTGACACCTTTCTTATTTTGCTAGATATTATCATACTTTTCTCCCAAGTGACTGCTCCTGTTTACATACCAACAAGTGTGGCATGAGATTATCTGTTTGCCCGTCCTCCTTCTCTATACTGATGTTGTCATACTTTTAAATTATCGTTAGTCTGATGAGTAAAAGATGCTCTCTTATTGTAGTTTTAATTTACACTTCCCTGATTACTGGTGAGATTTAACATCTTTTCATATGCTTATTAGTCATTTGTGTTTCCTCTGGATTGGTTATATGCCTAAATTATTTCTGCTGATTTTTTTCCTGCACATCGAAAAAGTATACTTAACAGCACTTATGCATCAAAAAAGCTGGAAGGAGAGGTTAAACCATCTTCAGCATTATTTACTAGAGCAGTTCTCCTTACTCTACCTGAAAAAAATGACTTCATTGTGCAATTTCATTCTAGGAGGAATAGAATAGAATAGTATCACATTCATTTATTGCATAGACATTATCTAGTCACAAAACAACTTCAAAACGGAAACAAATTTTATGTAACTTCCTTCAGAATTAACACACTAGCATTCTTTAAGTAAACATCACTGTGTAATAGTTAAAACAGGGGCTTTGGAGTTAGAAGGAGCTGATTTCTTATTTCAGCTCTGCCAATTTCTACCTGTGTCTCTGAGGCTTCAGTATATTTTCTTGATCTTTCCAGCACTAGATTCAGAGTTCCCTTCTCCATTCCTTCCTTGTTATCATCCTGGTTTCAGTTCATTTGCATGACAATTCTATAGCCTGGTTTCACAGTCTTAAACTTTTCCATTTGTCACCATCTTCTTGCTACTTCTGTGGCATATTAGCATGGTCTCACATGAAGCAATGTTGTTACTTATGAACCACCTCCAAGAATTCCAACTCCAAACTTTTCCTTTCTGGTCAAAACATCCTGTTCTTTCATTTTTGATTCTTCACTTTCCTTTTCATTATCTTCCATACCACTAGCGCTGCCCTATGTTCACAAGTCCTTAGCCTCTTTTATCTTTACCAGCTTTTCTACTAGTGTGGAACCTTGTTCAACAATACCCTCTCTTTCCTGGTCCTTTCATTAGATCTACATTGTCAGTCCTCAGACCCAAGCACGCTTGCTAGAAGTTTTCTCTGCTTTCCCTGCCATGAGCTATTCAGCACAGAATAATTCGACAAACTACCACAGCAGTTCTCCAAGTATGGATCCTGCACCAGCAGCCATCCACATCATCCAAGAACTTGTTAAAAATATAAACTCTTAGGTTCATCCTAGACCTACAGAATTAGAAATTGTGGTGCTGGGACCCAATAATCTGTGCTCAACAATGCAGATTCCCCAGCGTTAACCATTCTTATTTAGTGGATCTTAGTGCAACTCAGGAATCTGCAATTCTAATGTGCACTCCTGTGAATCCTGATGCAGGAAGGCCTGTGGGCTACATTTTGGAAATCACTGTAAAATCACCTCATTGTAGTTTTCTGATGCCACTTACCTCAACCTATCTTCCCTTTTAAATGGACATGACCCCTATTTTATTGAGCTCATGGGGTTGAAAGCTTAATCTCATTCTCTTCTGCCTCCTCTGATAACTCATTCAATTACTTGTCATTTATCTTCCCCCACATACTGAATTCTCCTATACGCTTAAAAATATTTCCATGATATTGCCACCCCTTTGAGTTCTAATTTTATTTTGTTCCTTTTCTTCATTAACAAAGTGCTTGAAAGAGTGAAGTAACCACACTTACATCTATCTCCTCACACACACTCACTTCTCCCACTCTTAACACTAGATTTGAATATTCTTTTAATGTTTCCTAGAGATTTCAAAATTGTTCAAACACCCTTTTCAGTTTACCCCATCTCCCACTCTAAAGTTTTGTCTTGATGACTGTCCTCCCTTTCTGAAATGCTCTTCTCAGTTGGCTTCCCAATACATCAACTTCTGTATGTTTCTCTTATATGGCTCATATTTTTCTTCTTTTTCTGTGTTGTGGCTTCAGTTTCTCCAACTCTTCTAGTGAAGGGTTTGTTTTCTCTTGTCTTCTTCTCTACATGTATCAACCTAATTTTCATTTTTTACTGAGACATAACTCACATACAATAAAATTCACCATTTTAGCCAGACATGGTGACTCAAGCCTGTAATCCCAGCACTTCTAGAGGCTAAATCTAAAGAATTGCCTGAGCTCAGGGGTTTGACACCAGCCTAAGCAACTTGGCGAGACCTCATCTCTACAATATATCAAAAAATTGGCCAGATGTGGTGGCACGCACCTGTAGTCCCAGCTACTGGAAGACTGAGGCAGAAGGATCCCCTGAGCCCAGTAGGTTGAGGCTGCGGAGGCCATGAGTGTGCCACTGCACTTCAGCCTGGGCAATGGAGTGAGATACCGACTCAAAAAATAAAATAAAATAAAATATGCAATTTAATGGATTTGGCTATATTCACAGAGTTGTGCAATCACCACTATAATTTACTTTCAGAATATTTTCATCACCTCCCACCACCAAAAATTTTCATCACCTCCCACCACCAAAGACAAAACAAAACAACAAAAACACCCATTAGCAGTCACTCCCTGTTCTCCTCTTCCTGCAAGCCCTGGCAACCACTAATTTACTGTTTCTATAAATTTGCTTATTTTGGATGTTCCATATAAATGGAATTATACAAAATGTGGTCTCTTGTGTCTGGCTCCCTCACTTATAATACTCTCAAGATAGATCCATGTTGTAGCGTGTATCAGAATTTCATTCTTTTCATGTCTGAATAATATTTCATTGTATAGTTATAATATACTTTATCATTTTATCAGCTGATGAAAGTTTGTTTTGTTTTCAGCTTTTCACTTTATGACCAGTGCTGCTTTCAAAATTCACTACAGATTTTTGTGTGGACATATGTTTTCAATTCTTTTGCACATATATCTAGGAGTTGAGTTCTGAGCTTATATTTTAACTGAATGTTTAACTTTTAAAAAAACTGCTGAGCCATTTTCCAAAGCTGCTGCATCATTTACATTCCTACCTGGGGTGTATTGGGATTCTGTTTTCTCCACATTCTTACCAACACTTGTTATTTTTTGTCTTTTTAAATTATAGTTACCCTAGTAGCTGTGGTGTCTCTTTCTGAATTTTGATTTGAATTTCCCTAATGATGTTAATCATCTTTTCATGTGCTTATTGGTTATTTGCATATCTTTTTTTGGGGGGGGGAGTCTATTCTAATGTTTGCCCATTTTTATTTACTTATTATTTTTTGAGTTGGAGTCTCACTCTGTTGCCCAACTGAAGTGTAGTGGCACACTCATGGCTATCGCAGCTTCGACCTGCTGGGCTCAGGGGATCCTTCTGCCTCAGTATTCCAAGTAGCTGGAACTACAGGAGCGCGCTACCATGCCCAGCTAATTTTTGATTTATTGTAGCAACCAGGTCTTGCCAAGTTGTTGGGATTGGTCTCAAACCCACGGGCTCAGGCAACCCACTCCCCTCCGCCTCCCAAAGTGCTGGAATGACAGGCTGAGTCACTGGGCCCTGCCTGCCCATTTTAAAAATTGGGTTATTTTTCTTTTTATTGTTAAGTTGTAAGAGTTATTTGTATATTCTAGATACTACTTGCTTATCATATATGTGATTTGCAAATATGAGTTGCATTTTTGCATTATTGGTAGTGTCCTTTGTGCATAGATGTTTTTAAATTTGATGAAACCTAAGTTGTCTACTTTTTCTTTTGATGTTTATGCTTTTGTTGTCATATCTAAGCTGCCATTGAAAAGTTGAGGTTTTACCCCTATATTTGTGGTTAAGGATCTAGTTTACACTTAAGTCTTTTATTCTTTCTGACTTAATTTTTGTCTATGGTCCGAAGTAAAACCCCAATTTCATTTTCCTGCATATAAACATCCAGTTGTACCCAAATCATGTGTTGAAAAGACTATTCTTTCCCCCATTGAACTGTCCAATTGATCATAAATGTGAAAGTTTATTTCTTGACTTTCTATTCTATTCCATTGTTCTATATCTATTCTTATGCTAGTGCCACACTGTCTTGATTACTGTAGGTTTCTAGGTGACTTTGAAATCAGAATATGTGAGTTCTTACACCTGCTTTTCAAAATTGTTTTGACT
>NW_007232881.1:0-16558 GCF_000164805.1 Carlito syrichta
TAAAATGTCTACAAGAACCAGGCATTGGTAACTTGCACCTGTAATCCCAACACTTTGTGGAGTGGAAGTGAGAGGACTACGTGAGCCCAGGAGTTTGAAACCAGCCTGGGCCATTTGGCAAGACCTCGTCTCTACAATAAATAAAAAAAGTAGCTGGGCGTGGTGGCGCACACCTGTAGTTCTAGCTTCTTGGAAGGCCAAGGTGGAAGAATCACATGAGCTCAGCAGGTCGAGGGTGAGTAGCCATGAGTGTGCCACTGCACTTCAGCCTGGGCAACAGAGTAAGACTCTGATTCGAAAAAATAAAATACAATGAAATAGTGTCTATAAGATTTCCTGCTTCCCCAGCCTCCCAGTAGTGACGGTTGGCATAATGTGCAACCAGATGCTGAAGAAGTGATGAGGAGAGAGAGGGCACAGTCAGATGCCAGGGCAAATCCCAGCTCTGCTGCTTGCCATCTGTGTGACTTGGACAAGCTGCTCAACCTATCTGGTCATCAGCTTCCTCCTTCATGAATTGGAAGCAAATGCCTCCTTGAAGGGACTCCTGTGAGCACGAGATGTTCCACAAAGTGCTCAGCATGCATAGCGCTTGGCACGCAGTAGGTGCTCAACCCGTGTCAGCTATCAGTATAATTATTCTTAGTCTATGCTCAGCCACTGAATGGCGCAAGGAAACTGGGAATTTGCTTCTCTTGATTGGGCCTCAGTTTTCCCAGCTGCATAATGAGAGGGTCGGGCTGGATGATCTCTAGGCCTCTTCTCACACCCGTGTCCCCTAAGTCTGTGGTCAGACCCCTGTGGGAAAGGAGAGGTGAGCTGAGCTAGGCCTGGGAGGGGCCGGGCCAGCTGGGGCTCACCGTGCTAGCCACAGCGCCCTCCTGCTGCGTCCCGTCCCGGAACCAGATGATGGTGGCGGCAGGCTTGGCGTTGAAGGCCCGGCACGTGAGGTTGTGGGGGGTGCCTGCCTGCAGCAGAATCACAGGGCCTCCGTCAATCCTGGTGTCCTCCGGAGGGACTGCGGAGGAGAACAGGGCAAAGTCAGCCAGGGTACAGTGAACGAGGTGGCACCAGGGGCCCAAGTCCCACCCCCAGCCATCCCTCTACCTGCTCTAGGGAGGTGGGGCCACCCGACCCTCACCCTACAGCCCCTGCCACCACGGTCCTCAGCTCACAAGGTTTTTCCAGCCCCCTGCATTTTTCCTTCCTGACCTGTAATATTTTATGGTGCTTTGTGACCCTATCGTTGCTCCAGGCTACCTACGACAGATGGCGTGGCCTCAAGCTCAGGAAAAGGCTGGGCTATTTCAGGGTTTGTGAACAGCTCATGGCCTTGGGGCCCTGGCGAGGAAAGGTGGCTACAGTCAAGTCATGGGGCTTCTTGCATTCTCCCCTCCTGTCTGCTCCTCTGCCTTGGGGCAGCCAGATGGGAAGACCTAATGCAGCAACTTCCATGTCACACTGCCAACAGGCTACCCTCCCTAGAGCACACTCCCCTGCTCAAACACCTTCAATGGCTCCAGCTGCCTTGGGCATGAGTTCTAAGCACCTCAGCCCTGGCCAGGGGTCCTCAGGCCAAGACCTGCAATGCTGTTCCTTCCACAGGACACGCCCTTCCCACCCAGCTTCTGCTTATGTGCTCCAATCCCAGCTGATGCACAAAGCCTTCTATACCATACCTGCCTCACCCTCATGCCACAGTGGTCCCAGCCAGTCACTCAGAGCTCTTAGCACATCCACCTCGGATTTGGGTTACTCCTACCCCGACCAAAACTGCTATCCCTTGGAAAAGTGCTAATGGCTCACTAATAGTTATGTGGACACAGTGCCTAGAAGATGACCAAAGTAGAATCTTGTTAAATGTTTAAGAAGTTGAATTAATCAGACGATTGATGCTAGCAAATGGGGGACAGGGGCCTCTCCTTGCCCTACCTCCACAGGCTTCTAAATGCTAAGGTGAACCACACTAAGTTCCCTGAGGGCAGGGTCTGCTTCTTATTTATTCGTAAGCCCCCCCCCTACCCCATGTCTAGCCCAGAACTTGGCTGATCACAGGTGCTCAGAGATATTTGCTGAACTAATGAATTAGTGACTGATAAAATAAAGGCAGAAGGATTTTGATTAAAATCTTTCTGGTCCACCCAGTGTTCGTCAGCCAGAAATGAGGGAGGATTTTGTTTACTTCTTTCTGGGAAAGACAAGACTCAGAGGGAGCTTACCCGAGAAAGCCCACAAGAGGAGACCCCGGGAGCCCAGGGAGCCCAGGGATGGGCAGGGCTGTCCTAGAGTCTATGAAATGAAGATCTCTGAGCTGGAGTTTCTCCTAGAGTGGAAAGCTTCCCCCGTACAGCTCGTCCTGGCACTCTGTCCAACTTGTGCATGCTGAGCAGTATGGAGGGAGAATGAGATGCAGAGTCAGGCTGCCCTGGCTTCAGATCTTGGGATCCTTGCTTGCCTGTCGTGTGCTCTTGAGTGGGTCCCTAAAGCCACCGAGTCTCAGTGTCTTCATCAGAGGCACAACAATGTCTACTCACCGGCCCCTTGTGGAGGTCAGATGAGACACGGAATACAGACTGGAATGTGCAGGGCACGTGTGACCTGCAGGATGCGTTCGCTTCCCTGCGTGTCGGCAGCAGAGGTTCCGACTCCTGCCCGGCTAACTGTCCTCTGAATCCCTGGCCCCGCCCCGCGCTTCCTGACGTATCTGGTTCCAGTGCCAGACGGAGGCAGGTTTGGGGATGGGGAGGGGAAGCAGCTTGGGAAGTAGAGCAAGGTGGAGGGGGAGGAACGAAGAGCTTCCTCTCAGGGTCTCCTGGCCTGCCTGGACTCCCAAAGTCCACCTTGCTGTCATGCCCAGGAAACAGGATCCCAGGCGAGCAGAGCCCCGAGGAAACACTGGGCCCAGGTGTGTGCCCAGGCGTGTGGGGCCCTTCCTGCGGGGAAGGCATCCGCTTCCCTTTGTTCAGGTAAACGCCACCCATCTGTCACCTCTGCCGATCGCCCACCTTTCTCTAGAGTTTTCGAAACTCTTCGCCCAGCCTCCACAGACCCATCCCTGTCCTCCACATCTGGGGCAAAGGAAAATGAGTCTGTCGAAGTGTCTGCTCAGCCAACTGTCAGAGGGCATGGGCCCACGTGTGCATGTGTTCACAAACAGGTTTTTTATGATCTGTGACCTAAATTTGTGTATCGGGACGCTCGTGTGTCTGTGGCCTCCGTTTCCTTGTTTGTAAAATTTCAAAAATAACATCGACACCAACTGCCCAGAGTTCTTACTGTGGAGACAAAACAAGATCAAGAACGTGGAGCCAACTGTAAGCTGTAATGTGATGGGTGATAATTTATATCACTCACTGAATGTTCAACTTGCATCAAGGCACCCTGCGTGTAGGATTTCATTTAATCCCCACCACAAAGTGTATTTCATTCATCCTTTCATGGTGACTATCATTAACCCCAGTTTACAGATAAGGGATGAGGCTCAGGAAGTTTAATCAAATGTGATCAGGGTCAGGAGGGTGAGTTCAAGAGCAGAGCTGGGATGTGGACCAGACATTCGACCTCAAAGCCACACTCATCATGCAGCCCTTGAGCTGCTCTTCTCTGAACCACGAGGGGCTGCAGGTTTCCATCATGTCTGCACCTGCAACTGTGGTGTGAGGGGAGGCCTCCTCTCAAAGCACCCCGCAAATAAGAACGAGAGAGGTCGCTTTGTGAAGAAGGCTGTGCTGGGGCATCTGGGGAACCACTGAGGACTATGGCTGGGACCAGGGGAGTCCATGAGACTGGTCGTGTACAGGGTGGCTGCTACCAGGCACTGGGCCCAGCCCACACCTCCTTCCTGCCCTGCCTGGACTCTGGGCTCCCCAGTTGCCATGAGCAGAGGCTGCAGGTAAGCAGGTACTCGGGAAAGCTTCATGCTTTATTGCTATGAGTGGCAGGGTATCTCAGGGGGCAAGAGAGACAGGAAGGGACAGAGTGACTGGGCCAACCACGCCGCCTCCCTCTCAGCTCTGTTCTCTTGGGACCTCTCCCTGCTCTTTTCATCCACCCAACTCACCTAGGCAACCTACACGGCCCACACCCTTGACACCCGTCATGCCCTCCAAACAAGTCAGTCAGCTACCTTCATGGACCTGGAAGCTTTTTTTTTTTAGTTAGAGTCTCACTCTATCACCCAGGCTGGAGGGCAGTGGCACGCTCCCGGCCACTGCAGCCTCAACCTGCTGGGCTCCGGCGATCCTTCCGCCTCAGCCTTCCAAGTAGCCTGAACTACAGGCGCGAGCTACCACACCCAGCTAATTTTTGATTTATTGTAGAGACGAGGTCTCGCCAAGTTGCCTGGGTGGATCTCGAATCTGTGAGCTCAGGCAATTCTCTCGATTTAGCCTCCCAAAATGCTGGGCTTACAGGCTGAGCCACCGAGCCCAACCCCTGGAAGCTTTTAAATAAGGCTCTAACGCACCTAGGGTTCCCATTGATACTACCCTATTTCAGGAAGCCTTCCTTGATTGAATCAAGTCATTAATTGTCATTATAAGCCCTTATTCTAGCAACACCTAGGGGCTTGGTTGGTCTTTCTTCATCTCCCTCTATCTCTCTGTTTCTATGCTGAGATAGGAGAGAGAAGAATATCAAGGTGCATTCATGAGGATAGTTCTTTAGGGCAGAAGAACTCCTTTCAGGCAGAAAGGACCTTTCAGGGTCCAAAATCAAAGTAGCTAGAGAGGAAAAAAGTTGGGAGAAGGTCTCCTTGGAGTCTCATGTCCCCTGGAGATTCAGGCATGGGGCTGACACATGCCCCCAAGGGGTGGAGGATGGCGTCATGGCATTCAGAATCACCCTCTAATTCTTGCTCTTGAAACTCAACCCTGGTCCTTGCTATTTTGTCCTCATTTAGTCTTCGAAAGGAAAGGCATTCATCTGCTAGCCTTGAATCCTGGTCCTTCAGGGCCTTTACATCCAAAGAAATCAGCTGTCGGGTCCCTGCAGTCCTCACTTATTCCATCACCTGACATTCACCTGGACCTTCGCAGCTTACAAGTCCCTGTGCAGCGAAGCAGCAGTTGCTGAGAACAGGCTCGGTCGTTATGCCATGTTACCAATGAGAAACCTGCTCCCAGAGGCTGTCCCTTCTTCAGGATCGTGATGCCAAAATGGCCAAGGCGCACCCAGAGCCCAGGGCTCCTGACTCCCTGCAGTCCAGGACTCTTCCCTCCCCACTCAGATGACCTGTCACATCCTCATGCCCTGACCTCCCAAATGAAAAAACTTCCTGTGCCCAGTCTCATTCATCTTAGCTCCCCTGTTCTTTCTCCCATCTATCCGGGAGACTCCCTCCACTTCAGTGATTTCAGGTCAGAGGGAAGAAAAAGTCGGGGGGGGGGTGCAGGACAGCTCAAATGGAAGCAGGAAAAAGGTCAAGGACAGAGTCAATGATAAAAGAGAAGACAGAGTTCCAGGTGGATAGAGTCTAAGCCTGAGACAGAAAGCACAACAGAGGTAGAGGACAGTGAGACAGCACAGTTGGAGAGGACCTGGAAGACGGATGGAGCTAAAGGTACCATGAGAATATGGCCTGCAGAAAGGTTGAGGGAGCTGGGTGGACAGAGGGGGCGAGGGGAGTGCTGCCTGGTCTCATTCTAGCATTGCGGCACCGTGTGCTGGAGAGAGTCTCCTCATCATGTAAATGGCCCCGGGGGTTACCACAGAGGGACATCTGGTCCATCCCGACTGTGGGCGGTGGCTGCCTGGCCAGACACAGTAGGACCCCAGGTCAGTCTCAAAGCCCATTCCTTCTAGTCCTGCTCCCCTGTCCCCTGAGGAGACTTCCAGGTGAGAGGAAAGGAGGCAGCTGAGGAGAGGAAGGGCCGTATGAGGCTGGGGGGAGTTGGAAAAAGAGCACAGGGACCCTTTCTGGGACTCCGAGGCAGCAGAGGGCAAGAAGGAAGATGCCCCTTCACCAACAAGGCTGTCAGTCCCTAAACCAGAGTCCTGGCTTACTGCAGAGGCGGTGGTGGGACAGGAGAGCCCAGGTCTCCATCACCCCACACTTCTCTGCTCCTGTGCATACAGCTTTGTCCCCACAACTCTGCATCTAGAAGGTGGAGAGCCCTGTCCTTGAGTGATCTGGGCACCAGCGGGAGAGGACACCAGGCCTCGTGCAGCCTGCATGACCCACCTGTGGCTGCATGTCCCTTTCATCCCAGGTTTATTCTCTTCTACCTGGACTCGCCTTCGGAAGAAGTTTAAGGAGCTGGGGAGGGAACACTAGGGAGACACTGGGGACAGTTGGGGTTGGGGAGAGGCTAGCCACACAGAGGAAAAAATGTGAAATTAAAGAGAGAGCCAAAATAAAGAAAGAAAGGGTGGCAGGGGCACCCAAGGGCATTGGGGTCATTACTGAGCACGGTGAGCTTGGCCCGCCGGGAGCGCAGGGCGGCCTCTGTTGCCTGGCACTCGTAGGAGGCGTCGTCAGAAAGCTCAGCATCTGTGATCTCCAGGTTGTACTGCCCGGCGTCCGCAGAGCCCACGACCCGGTACCGCGGCCAGGCTGTAGAGACACAAGAGGGTAAGGCCCCACCTTGGAACAGATGGTCCTGCTGCCAAGGACACATCCCCTGTCCACTCCTCATCCTCCCATTCAGGCCCATAGCCGGTCCCAGGCCAGCACTCCTCCCTCTGCCCTCTGCCCTCTCCTGGGACACCACTAGCAGGTGAGAGGGTGAGGCACCTGATGTCACGATCCTGCCCCCTACCACAGCCAGGCTGGGAGCCGTAAGCCAGGAGATGCAGACCCAGGAGGGCCAGCCGAAGTGGGGAGATGAACAGCAGCAGATGAAGTCTCTGAAGCTGTTTGCAGACAAATGTCTCTCATAATAATAGGAAAGAAAGAGAAGGGGGAAAAAGGCAGACAGCAGGGAGAAAAGGAGAGGGGGAGAGCGAGCGTGTGGATGCCAGGAAATATAGGGCATCGCAGCTCAGACGTGAGCTGGCTGGGGCACCTCTGTGGGCCTCGCAGGGCAGAGGGAGGCCGGAGGCTGGCCAACAGTTGACCCTCACACGCCAATGGAGGGCGGGTGACCAGGGTGCCCAGCAGCTCCCTAAACCAGAGCCCTGGTTCACTGCAGAGGCGGTGGTGGGGCAGGGAGCCAGCCCCCCTTCCTCCAGGCCCCTCACCCTTCCCACCCCCTGCCCTCCCTCCCATGATCTCCCTCTGTCCAGAGGCTATCGATTCTTCTCACTCCATATCTATTGATCTCCCTCTCTCTTAGTCTCTCTCTCTTTCTATCATCAATAGATCCACCAGACCCATCTCTTTCCTTTATACAGACAGTGCTACAAATTTTCCCTACCTGTGCAAACACATGGAACCCACAGTGCACAATCTCAACCCCCCCAGCAATAAGAATAAAAATGTACTGCCCCGCCCACGACCATACTTACACTGTTGCAATGCTTCACAGCTAAGATGTGTTTCCACTAAGCAGATTCTCTCATTTGTTTCCAAACTCACAAATGCACTTTTAGGGCAGGCAGGCAGGCAGGGCTGCCGCTGTTATGCCCATTTCACCCATCGGTAAACGAAGGCCCAGAGAGGCGCAGTGGCTTTCCTAAGGTCACCCAGTTGGCAGGTGGTGACCGCAGGATGAGAACCCCGGTGTCCACTCTGCCAGGCAACCTCTCCAAAGGTCTCTCTACGTCTTTTAGAAGAAAGGGGGTTGGTTTTAGGTTTTTGATTGACTCATTACGTTTGCCTGGGTACTGGCTATACAGCCAGTGCTGAATACGGGCTTGTTGAGTGAATAAATAAATGAGTGCTCAGGCTGATATTAAAATGAGTTTTTGGCCTCTGAGCTGACATTCGGCTGGGCAGGGGGGAGGTGGGAGCGGGAGGCTGGAGCAGAGCCGGCAGGCTGCCTGTGCTCTCTCCTACCTCTGCTGCAAATGTGAGTCTCCCAGTGCCTCCTGCTAGACCTCGGTCCGCCCACACGCCCCTCACGGTGTCTGTCTGTCTGCAGCTTTCTTATGTGAAGGTCCCCTGGCTTCCCTTGATCTCCCAGGCTTCGCGCTGCCTTCCTTGAGCCAGTCCACAGCAGGAGGAAAGACAGAGCTGAGGGGTGGTGGGGCAGAGCTCTGGGGCAGAGGGAGAGGGAGGCTGGGCACAGAGGAGGAGGTGAGAAAACTGAGGGAGGGTGCATCCAGGAGTCTATGCTGGGGGCGGGGGATAGGAGCAAAGATGGGTCAGTCTGGACATCAGGTGGCCGGGCAGCCCCACTCACCTTTGAGACCCTGACCCATGCCCAGGGCCAGACCATCCTTGGTCCATTGCACGATCCCAGAGTAGTTGAGCAGCACACAGGGGAGCACGGCCCTCTGTCCGGCTACCACGGTCTGGTCGGCTGGCTCCTGGCTGAAGCGGGTCTGGGTCCCTGCAAAGCCCAAGCCAGCACTGGGTGAGATGCGTGAGAAGTGGGGTCCTTCCAAGAGGCACCCAACTCCACCACGCAGGAGGCAAGAGGAGGAAACCTTGAACTGAGGAGGGGGACTGCCCCTGCCCCATCTCAGCCTCAAACCTGTCCCTCCAAGACATCCCGTGCTCAGCCTTAAGTCTTCTCTCCCCCCGCCACGGCCCTCGGGAATGGGTTTCAGGAGCTGAAGCGCTCCCAGACACAGAGAGTGGCGCAGTATTATGTAAAGGCCTGTGAGATGGGGCTAGTCCAACCCTCTCATTTTCTAGAGGACCCTGATGTCTAGGGAAGAGAAGAGCGATTTACCCAAAGGCAAGTCTATGGCACTGCTGGGATTAGAACTCGAGCCCCCGCAACCAAGTCCTGGCCATTCCCCTGCTCACTGCTCCCCTCCCCACCCCATAGCCATTGGAGATGCCCAAGTCCCCATCAGTCCACTCACACACATGAATATTCCACCCCAACTCCTACTTGGACGTGTGTCATGTGAGCCAAAGGTGACCAACATGAACACATGTGTGCCGGGTACAATTCCCCCATGAATGCATCCAGCCACTGCAGAAGGGTAGAGTCTGTGGGCCAGACAAATCCGCATATCCACACACGTGTAAAGAGCTCCCCGGGTGGAGAGTGTATCCAAAACCAAGCAGCTCTGGACCCGCTTCTTGGCGCATGTGCCCTGCTCGTGTGTTCAGCCCTCGCTCTCAAGTGCTGGGGGCATGCGTGGGCACACGGACACACCTGCACACACCCAGCCTCCCGCTGTGGGAGCTGAGGCCACATGACTCTGTTCCACTCTCCCTCCGGCTGTGGGAGCTACACTTGGCTGCCCGGCTGGCAGCTCGGCCGGGAGCATTTGATTAGAGAACTGCAGAGTAAATTGCCTTTAATTGTGGAGCCTAAATGGAGCAGGGAATTGCATTGCGGGTTTTTTCTCCCCCACCACTCCCACCCAACCGCTCCAACCAGCACTGGTCGGCCCCAGTGGTGGGACAGGCCTGGGCTCCTTGCAAGGCTACAGGAGCTATGGGCTCGGCTTCCTTTGCAGGGCTGGCTGTGGGGAGGGGAGGAAGCCATGAAGGACAGCAGAGGGGAGGCCTGGGGCCTCCCTACCATGCCCCCAACCTGCCACACCAAGTCAACAAAGTCAGCTCTCCGCACGACTCGGGATCCTCCCTAGCTCTCGTGGCTTTCCAAAGGCCACAATCCCCAAATCCAGTTCTTTCCAAAATGTCTCTGGCCTGCCATCACTCCTATGTGTCAGCAAGTTTAACTCAATCCTCCCCGTCCCAAGATCTCCCTGCAAGCCACCAGAGAAGTGGGGTCCTTGTCTCATCCCTTCCCATCTTTTTTCCCCTCCAGCCCCATCTCTCCCCTTCTTCCCAAATCTGCCCCACATTACTTCCTCCAGAAAGCCCTCCTGGACTGATCCCTTGGCCCCTTGGGCAAACCCAGATGGTCCCCTCACCCAGCCCTGCTGTTATAGCTCTACCCACGGGATTTCCTCTCTCAAGCGATCAGGGCTTATGCCATGTTTTTGTTTGTCACGGGTGGAGGGCAGCTGAGAGGTGGGGGCATGGGCCCTGTTTCAGCAGGATGGGAACCTCTCCCCTAAGGCCGAGGGCCAGGCTCTCTCTTCCCTCTGAATCTCCCTGGGCTTTTGACCTCTATCCACATCCATTACCGCACACAAAAGAGGTGGCAGAGGCCAGGAGTGGACTGATAGCAAAGAATATGACGGAGAATGAGGCAGCTCTTCACTCTTGATGAAGTGTGCAAATCCCGCTCTCTGCACCTGCAGGGTAGGGAGTTAGAAACAGGGTCCCTCTCCCAACTCCGTACAGGTTACCTTCCCGACCCATGGCCCGACCTCCCATTCACCTCTCCTAAAGGATTGAATCTTTTTTGAGGGATTGGGGTGGCAGGTGCTGAGATTCTGGGGGAGGGGTGGGTCAGGTGAGCAGCCAGCATTATTAATTCAAGCATTGCCCTCATTATTATTCAAATTTATTCATATCCTTGCGCATTTCTCTAGTGCAGCTACATGCTGCAAACTCTCTGCACGCACGTTTCTCCTTCCCACGGCCCCGGGAGCCCAAGTCAAGGGCTTGAGAGTGGGGTGGCCGGCGGGTGTGAGCTCAGAGATGGAATTTATATGCACAGCTTTCCCGCACAGAGCCCGGACGTCCTGGCCTCTCATTGAAGTGTCCAGAGGATAGTGAGCAGCTGGCTCCCTGTCCACTCTGAGTGAGGAGGCGCTGACCCTGCGGCAGGAAGGAGGTGGGAAGCACTTGGAGACAGGGTCAGGAGACTTGAGGAGTGAGGAGTGGTGTGACCTTGGGCATGTCACTTCCTCATCCTGGCCTCCATCTGCTCACTTGTACAAGCCTGGACCAAGAACGGTAAAGATCGCTCTATGCTCAGACACTAAGAACACAGATTTAAGCCGGGCTCAGTGGCTCAGCCTGTAATCCCGCGCCTCGGGAGGGTGAAGTGAGTGGATTGCCTGAGTCCGCGGGTTCGAGATCCGCCTGGGCAACTTGGCAAGACCTCTTCTCTACAATAAATCAAAAAATTAGCCAGGCGTGATAGCGCACGCCTGTAATTCCAGCTACTTGGAAGGCTGAGGCAGAAGGATCGCCGGAGCCCAGCAGGTCGAGGCCGCAGTGGCCAGGAGCGTGCCACTGCACTCCAGTCTGGGCGACAGAGTGAGACTCCAACTCAAAAAAAAAAAGAGCACAGGTTTAGGAGACAGGCTAAGGTTTACGTTGTGTGGGTGCTGCTTCCTAATCCAGTGCCCTTAGTCACGTTACTTACTCTCTAAGCTTCATTTTCCTCCTAGGTAAACTGGGGGTTGGTGCTGCCTATCTCCGGAAGGCTGTGAAAGTCAAATGAGTTGAGGTGTGTGCTGTGCCTGGTATAGTCCCTTGCCAGTACCTACAAAATCGTGGCTATGATCATTCTTTACCCTGAGCAGTTAGACAACTGGAAGGACAATCTGTAATCTGAGTAGGGACAATACAAAGAAGGTGGCATCTGAGGGTGTGGTGGATTATACTTATCATCCCAGCACTTTGGGAGGCCGAGGTGGGAGATCATGTGAGATTGGAGTTGGAGATCAGCCTGGACAAGTGAGTGAGATCCCAACTCACCAACAGCAACAAGAAAGAAGGTAGCATCTGACTTTCTGAGGATTTTGCAGTGAAATTTTCTCTTGGTTTAATCTCGGTTGATATAATACAGTCCAGAGACAGAGGGATAGAAGCAAGGACCCTGCAGACAGTCCAGGGTGGAGGAGAAATGAAGAGGCTCGGAAATTTAACTACGTGGAGAGGCTGCCTCAATCCTGAGCCTGTAAGACTCACAGACCATGTTTTCTGGTCCCCAAACAGCCCCCACAGCCAAGACGGCGTCTGAGATAGAGTCCAGATGCCCCTGACTTGTGTCAACCTGGCTCACGATTAGGGGAAAGCCTCAAGTCTGCCCTCACCACGTTCTGTTCTCTCTACTCTGCACACACCAGGCTTTTGTCACCTCTTCATGCCCTTGCTCAGGCTTCTCCCTGGGGAAGAAGATGCTGCTCTCCGCCCCCCCCCCCCCCCAGAATTCAGTTACCTCCTCTGGGAAGTCATCCATGACCTTCATGTATTCTCTCAGAGCCCTTCCTATTCCTCATTCCAGCACAGGAGGAGATCACACTGCACTGGCCACTCCTTCCCTGCTCTACCCCAGGGGCCACTCCTGGAGTCTGGACTGTGTCACTCAGCCCAGGCCCATCCCCTGGAGTGGAGCCTGGCTGCTGGCATACCCCAGGTGTTCTGAATATGTCTGGATGGATGGAGTGAGAGTGAGCAAATGCTGGGCCCACAGTCCTGCCTGTGACACCCCCATCAGGAAGAGGAGACAAAGCATGCCCGCCCCCCCCAGTGAGGCGCAGGACGTCAGCAGAGGCAGAGACAGGTCAGGAGGGTGAAGGGGACAGTGTCCTCTCCCAGGGAGAGGAGGCACTGTGCTGGGAGCGGGCCTGGGAGTGAGTCCTGGGACATTCCCTGAAAAAGGGAATGTGGAGAAGGGGAAACTGGAAGGTTCTGGCATGATGATGGCGGGTGACGAGAGAACGCAGGAGGGCAGAGGAGAAGGCCTAGAAGTGAGCAGCGAGGTGCAGGCCTCAGCAGGGCACAGCCGCGAGGTCAGCAGAAGGGTTGGAGTTGGCGTTACCATAAGGAGGAGGGGTGAGGCATTGGTACATCCTGCAGTATCAAGAAGCCCCCAAGTGCCCAGTACAAGTGGCCTAGCAAGTGGCCTATGCACGTCCCGCCTCCGAGGTTCCAGTTGTCCAGCTTTCCACCATCTATGCCGCAAAGCAGAGCCTGCCCTGGGCTGGGGGTGAAATTTCAGCCCAATCCCTGTGCCTGCGCCCGCTTCCAGGAAATACTACCAGTATCAAACAGAAATGCAGGGAGATGCTCAGCTCACAGTGGGTTAGGGAGGTGACCTCGGGGAGCCATAGCGGGGGAACCCAGAAAGGCTTGGCCACAGGCAAAAAGTGAAAACAGACCAGCCTCAAATCCTGGCAGCTCCAATCAGCCGGTGTGTGTGTGTTTTAAGTGAATTCCCACCTGCTTTGATCTCACTCCCTCCCCATCTTCACAGATGTGGTGAACTCTTAAGCCGCCATTGTGGAGAGAGACAGAAAAAAGCCAAGCTGTGCACGCGCATGCAGGGGCACACACTCACACGCGCCGAGGAGGAGGTTGGCAGAGGGCAAACGGCAACATTGAGAAATAGACAAAGGCAGACATGCACGCAGAGCAGAGGGAATATGAAGGAGGGGCAGGAGACTGCAGGGGGAGCTGGCAGAAAGAGCCCAGGAGGGAGAAGATGGGCCGCCGCCAATGAGGAGCACCAAGAAGAGCCCATGAGACAGACACCCATGGAGAAATGGAGACCCAGGGCAGAGGAGGAGAGAAGGGAGGCAGAGAGACAAGACCAGGAGACCAGCAGAGAGAGGTGGGATGAGGAGGGCAGCACCTGGTCTCTTGCTCCAGCTCTGGACATGCCATCTTTCCCAACAGAACAGGGGCTTCCTAGGAGGCCCAGCCACGGTTTGCAGGCAGGTGAACAGCAGAATCAGGTGGAGGAGATCAGAGCCTTGAGAGGCGAGGGGAGCACTGATTTAGAGTTCATGTCCTAGTTCTTAGTCAGGAAGAGGATTCAACCTCTCTGTCCTCCCCAGGCCTTCACAGAACAGGAAATGTGTTCACAGGTCAGCCTGGCTCTGGACCACAGTCCCACGATGAGTTAGGAGTGCAATGGGGGATAGAGTGGGGCAGTGTCTTCCTTCTAGCCCAGGTGAGAACAAGTGAGAGCTAAGGGAACCCTGATCTCCCACCAGCTTCCCACCTCTCTCCCTCTCTCCCTTCTTTGTTAGTCCTCAGCCCTCACCACCCCACCCCCATCACGCAAAGCTCTTCTAGCCTGAGACCAGGAATCCTTCCCTTCCTATTCCCCCACTGGATCATTTGGGTTTCTGGTTAGGGCACAATTCATAGCCTGCCTTGGATTACAAGTTACTCATGTGTGTGTTTCTGTCTCCCTTACTCTCCTGGGAGCTGCTGGAGAAGAGAGATGCTTTGATTTACCATCCTTGCCCTGCAACCCCAGCAATGTTCCTCACTAATGAATATTCCCAATTATAAAATGCCAACCAAGTGCCAGGCACTGAGGCAGGTGCCTTGTAGACATTGTTTCTAGCATAGCAATTCACTGCCTAGTGGCAGTTATTATCTTTTTTGTTTTTTGAGTTGGAGTCTCACTCTGTCGCCCAGACTGAAGTGCGGTGGCACGTTCCCAGCCACCGCAGCCTCGACCTGCTGGGCTCTGGCGATCCTTCCGCCTCCACCTTCCAAGTAGCTGGAACTACAAGTGCGCACTACCCCGCCCGGCTAGTTTTTGATTTATTGTAAAGATGAGGTCTTGCCAAGTTGTCCGGGTGGGTCTCGAACCCGCCGGCTCAGGCAATCCACTCGCCTTGGCCTCCCAATGTGCTGGGATGACAGGCTGAGCCACTGAACCCAGCCTATAATCTTCATTTTATGGGAAAGGGAAACAAGGCCCAGCGTGCATAAGGTACAGCTATTAAGTCGCAGAGACTGGATTGGAACTCAGGTCTTTCCTGCCACGAGGATATCTAAGAAGTCTCTCCTGAGCGGACTGGATTCATGGACTCCACCCAGAAGAGAACTGTCAATGCCCCAGAGTCCTGCCTATCCACCATTCCTGATCCCTGTTCTACAGCTCATATTCCCGTCTTCACCCTGTCTGCCTCCTGGAAGGGCAGTGGTCAGGTCTAGGGCTGGCCAGCACTCCATAGACACACAGGACTTGTCCCACATGCTGCCACCAGTGTGGGAGAAGGCTTGATGCAGCTGTCCCTATGTGAAGCGAAACACGGTACCCAAGACCAGAACAACCTTCCACAGCATCCAGGGAGGTTTCAGTGATTTACAGAGCACCAAACTTGAGGCCAGCAGGAGTAGTAGAAACAGCAACAGATTACAGTTGGCAATATTTTTTTCCCAGTCTGTGAGCTGAGTACCACATGTTCTCATTCATAAGCAGACCTTGAACAATTATCATAATACTATAAGAAATGGATTGGCAGTAGTGGGAAACTGCCAGGAGAGGGCAGGGGGCATACCTCATCAACAAGGATACGCTTGCATGCCTAACCCTGAACTGTAACCCACATCTTTAAAATAAATAATTATAAAAAATAAAAGTAACAAACTTCTGTAACATCTAAAACAAAAGAAACAGCAACAGCCTCTACTTATAAAGGGCCAGTGACTGTGCTACGTGGCTCACCAACACACTTTCACTTAACGTATACAACAGCCGCATGAAATAGGTAAAATGATTATCCTTAGTAAGAAAACTAAGGTTCAGCGATGTCAAGAAACTTTCTTCCAGTCACACAGCGGTAAGTATCAGGCAGTAAGCATAGTGAGGGACCAGAATCCTGACTCTCCCTGAATGTCGCCCAACAGCCTAGCTACTGCTGTCTTCTCCTGGGACCGCCCATCTCAGATTCAGGTCTTGTGCACATCTGTCCCCAGGGGCCTCTCCTTAATACTATCCCCTCACCTGGGACACTCTCTCCTTCTTAACACTGATCTTCCAACTTCCTGTTCCATTCTCATCACGGCACTTTGGTCCAGAGACAGGCTGGCCTGTGAACACATCTCCTGCTCCTGCGAAGGCCTGGGGAGGACAGAGAGGTCGAATCCTATTCCTGACTAAGAACTAGGAAGTGACCTCTAAATCTGTGGTAGAGAGGCTGGAAATGCTTACAGACTCCCACACACACGCTGTGCACTTCTGGGCACACGTGTACCACGATGCACACGCATCTGCTCCTCCTGTGCCTCAGCATTCACGTTTGTGTCTCTGCACCCGTGGGCCCCCATCTGTTCCCATGCCTCTGAACCACGTGCCCTGGCGGTCATGTTACCAGAGCCCTGGCTGCCAGGTCAGCCTGGAACCGGAGAGGGAATGGGGCCAAGCGCATGAGGGGCCAGGGAGCCAGAGAGCCAGGCAGCAGGAGTGGGGGGTGGAGGACAGGACCTGTCTCCCCGGATTTATCAAACGAGCGGTAATGAACCCCCTGGGCCAGAGCAGTCCCCGGCTCTCCACTCCAGATCCGCTGCTGGTTCAAAGGGAAGCCTTTGATTCGCACCGACAGCTTTCAGATGGAACTAAATCTCTCCACACTCCACACCCCTCCCGCTCCCTCTTGCATCTTGGCCATCTCCACCCCCAAGGACTGTCTTCCCTCAGCCCCAGTCACTCCCTTCTCATGCTATGAAAAATACAGCAGCCAGAGAGGTCTCCTCACATTGGATTCTCTCAGAAAAGATAATTTCAGTCCTCTGGGCTGGGCCAGTGGAGAGGGAAGGAGAGAACAGGAGAGATTGGCACTTCTGACAGAAGAGGAGAGAAGGCAGGAAGGAGGGAGTGAGGGGAAGAGGGGGGAAGGAGAGAGGGCTGGGGCTGGGCAGGGAGAAAGACAGAAGCCCCCGGTAGGC
>NW_007232882.1:0-12575 GCF_000164805.1 Carlito syrichta
GCCTTTGTTCTCTTAGCTATGAAAAGCAAGGATACCAGATCTTCTCCACCCTACAGACCCCTAAGGGAATTGGACACAGATATAGACTACCTTCTGCTTTGATAACAGTCCTGGATGCAGTAAATGTTGGCCTGAGGATAGAACCAGACACTGTCATTTCTGTTGATGAGTTTTCTTCTTTATAACTGTTGGAGAAACAGATCCCAGGTTGTTCTGGGGACTGCTGTGAATTCCTTTAGCCTTTGGTGAGGCCAACCAGTAGAGTTGAATGGGACTGTGAAAATGTTATTGCAACTTCTTAATTCAAAACATCACTGGAAAGAGATTTCCTGGGATGTAGCTGGAGGAAATGGGGCTGTTCAGCTGGGATGAATGACTGACTGTTGGGTTAGCTCTGTCCCCTAGTGATTAGAGGCTTAGGGGTCCCCATGTGCTAAATGAATCCTGCATTGAATAAAGGAGTCAACTGGGTGGAGAAGGAGGATACCACGTGGGATCAGCAAAGCCATTAACTAGTGGTGTGACCTCAGCTCTAAGACTCCTGTCCTCAAGCCCGCAAATTGAAAACGATGGACTGGATCATGAAGAATTCATTTCCCTTTGCCTTTATGGATAGATGACTCTAGAAACAGAACGTATATGCTCCTGCAATTCCCCCACATATTTCTTGAGGGCAATAGAAGAAGTTTAAAGGTCCTGATGGTTAATGATTTAGAGCAGACTCGTGGAAGGTGTTGGATAAAGACTGCATGCACAAGAGTATGAACTCTTGGGAGTCTTTGGAAAAAATTTCTATCCTTCATGGACACTCCTGTGCACTTTCTAAATAACCTAAACATGAGCAAAGAGAAGAAACAGAGCAGGGTAAGCTTTCACAGAATGTGCAAGACTTTCTTCCATCTAACCCATTGTTTCTTTTACCCCAATAGCACATGGACTGCAAATCTGGACTTCACACTAGAAAGGATTAAGATGACCCCAATCCCTGCAACATAAGGACAATTGAATTCTCACCTTTAAAGATATGTTGTGAGAAATAAAACAATTGTTTTGGAATTTCTGGGATACTGGTCATCTATTGCTCTGTGTAACAATGAGATTCTCTCAAATGTGATGTTGTGTCTTACTTTTCACTCCTTCGTGAAACTATTTCACTGAATCTCAGAACATTGCACAACACAAAAGCATGTCATTGTTTCTTTTCTTTCCGTGTCATCTTTCCATGTTTTCTGATGCATTCTATCATATTAGGCAGATAATTTTCCATAACATCTGTACAATTTAAAGATTTTTGTCCACATCAAGCTGCTGACATGCATTTTGTTGATTAGTGTTTCCTAATTTAGTAGGTTATTACTATTTCCTCTTAAGTTTTGACCTAAAAAGACAGGGGTGGCATTTCCCTTTCTGGGGTTGCACCATGCTTGAATGAAGTCATTGAAGCACTAAATACTTTTCACTGCTCTTGTTTTAGATTCCTTTAAGTTTGGGCCACCTATACTCTTCTGCTATATTTTGTATTTGACCACCCTGAAAATAAGCAGAGTATGAAGCTAAGCCCTATGGGATTGCCTTTCAACACTAAAAAAAAAAAAGTTCTTGGTTAGTGGTGGAGTTTTAGCTGATTTATTGTGAAAATCTGGTAATATTCTGTTGAAATTATTTACATGTTAAAGAAGTGAGACCACAAGGTCTTAGAATACCATGTCTTTGGAATGTTTGCTACTTTACTATTTACTATTTTGCTCTTGTTTTTTACCCACTGAGTATTACTAGGAAACTATAAGGGGTCAGATGAGGTTATAGAGGTTATATCTCTCTCTTTTATATATATATTAAAAGAGAGAGATAGTGGGGGGGGAAACAAAGAAAGAAGAGAAAGAGAAACAGAAGAAATAAAACTGATTTTAAAAGATTTACAATCTGGTTAATATTTCCATCTTGCCAAATCCCCAAATTTCAAATGTGTTTTCCCTGAGAAACAGAGTACCAGCATAAGGCTGATATTAATTTGAATCTCTCTTAGCAGCAGACATAATATCCAAAAATTGTGATGCTACTTAAACAAGGTCAAGAAAGAGAAGGACACGTATCGAGGTGACAAGTTACTTTGAGAAAAATAAGATAAGATAGAGAAAGGATCAGACCTACTGAGGAAAGAAACTAAATTTTCCAAAGTTTAGATTTCCCTTCATGAAAATACTATTAAAAAGCTCAGAGAGTACAATATGAAGACAAATATCCAGAAGATTTCACCTGACCTATATATAAAAATGAACACATACATTTTCTGATATAATGATTTTTTCAGTATTAATTCAAACCTGTTATTAGAAATAAAAGTTGCTTTATTCTTTTTTTTAGTCAGTATATGGATTATATGGATTTTTAGTTACCCAAATACTTAAGTATTTTTGTGGAAATTTTAGACTCTTATTGACATTCTTGCTATTATGAACATGAAACCTGAATGCACTTTGCAAGACTTTTCCATAAAATTGTGGCACTAATATCTAAATAGTGAAAATGTGTAATTCCTTTACTCAGTTTTTTCATATGTGTGTGTGATATGTACTTAGCAAAGAGAAAATGCCTAGCTGTACCTCTTCTTCATGTGCTAATATTAGCGGGGATTTTTTAGAAATGAACCCTTCCTCTGCCTGCCCTTTCCAACCCTCACTGACTTTGGCTTATTTCCCCTCCACATACAAATACCTCTAACAAAAGGAAACCCTGAAATAGATTTGAATCTTGCTTCTGGCCTTTCTGGGTTTTCAGTTTTGTTTTCGTCTGCTGTTTGTCACTTTTATGGATGCTTTCTGTTGTGAGAATGTATATATGTGTGTGTCTGGTTTAATTATATGAAAATCATATTAGGGGTTCAGTAACCAGTGGCTTGAAAATTAACTGAATGATGAAAGCTGAAGTGTTGCTCATAGCATCAGTTAATGACAAGGTTGTCACCACTGTCATATTTAAAATAAATGTCACACTTGAATGGGACTGAGATGGCTGTGTTGTCCCAGGGTCCAGGTAGAGAAAATGAAACAGGGGCTCTTTGGATACTGTTTCATCCCACATTTGAATCTAATACAGTCTTCTTTCAGCTCATTTTAGTTTATTTCTGCTGTGTTCCCATAACATATGGAGTCCCAAGGCATTCTGCTATTACATGGAAGTTTTGGGGGGCTGGGAATAACAGATCATAGATAGGATATTCTCTCTAAGTGCCCCCTTGGGTGGTTAGTGTAAAGGCTCATTGTGTGTTGTTTCTGTCTTTTACAGAAATCAAATATGTGTAGACTTATTTGAGTTCAGCAGGCTATATTAGGGATGCAAATGCCAGGATACCCCATACACTACTATATAAATGATGACAGATATGTACCCCTGTTATCTCCTTCTATCTGCCCAGCTCTGGACAATGGTAGTTAATTGAAAAAGAGGAAATTGAGTTTGGGATGGAATCAGTTGGAGATGAAGGAAAAAACTAAATAAAAACTTTGATGTTTAGCCTGTTGCAGAGCAGTTGACAGAGTTGGTAAAAATGCTACATGGGAACAAGGGGCAAGGGAGATTGCCAGGACAGTAAGTCTGTGCAGCCGCTAGCCAGAGAAGGAGCCAGACTGACAATGACTTAGAACCCAAGAGGAGGTGAAGTGTGCCTCAGCTTCACTGGAATGCCAAGATTCCCAAAGGATCTAGAAAAGGGATTCAGAAAAAGCAGAGGCAGCTTCCCTGCCACTCCCAAATACAACAACCTCCTATTCATTGGGCAGCAATATCTTGAATCTGATACTGTATGTGCATGGTTTATTTTCTCTCCCTTTCACTCTCAAGATGAGGGTTACCTAAGACATAAGTTTGGAAAGCACACATATGAGCATAATTTACTTCTTTTAATATTTCTTTTTCCCACCGGAATCCCCAAATCAAAGTGTCACCTTAATGATCTTCAAGGGAAGAAACTACAGCTAACAACTACTGTTTCCTGTTACTTTCCTAAGGCCTTTATTTATGTTACCTAGTTTAACCTTTGCAAAAGCCCAATGATGTTTAAAATGCCATCCCCATTTTTGAGATGAGAAAAACAGAACTTGGAGAGGAAAAGGAAACAAGTTACCAAGGACATCCAATGAGAAAGCAGTACAACCTGGATGCATCACAAGTCTATCAGAAAGAAGCCAAAGTCTGTTTACTGAACCCCTTAGCAGTATGCCTTTAACCTACTGTGATGTATAGCTTTGCCCAGGATGGCCCGGTTTTATTTATACTTTTGTCTCAATTTCCTGCCTGCTTGACACTTGTCCCAGACAAAAATTTCCTGGTTGATATGATGTGGATATTCTGCATATAATGCAGTTCAGTGGCATATGAACAGTTTTATCCACTGTGGATCCAGCAGCAGGAACAGAGCTTCAGCTCTGACCCCAGGTGCCCAGGGAAGTGGCTGTGGCAGAGAGAAATGTGATGTACTTGCCCTTGGCTGACCACTGAGTGCCCATAGCACAGCAAAAGGACATGAAGAATCCATGGCACTTGTTCTCTTCAACTTGGTGTCTATTCGTTCAACTTCCCTAGACATTAAAGATGACAGAAGGAAGTGGTGAGATGAGCAGGGATGAGGACATAGACCCTTGGTTAAGAATTAGTCAATAATTCTGTCTAATTAGGTAACTAAGCAGTATGTTGTCATTTCCTCTGATTAGTCATGTTGAAACAGCATACTAAGGAAGGCTATTCCTTAGTGTCTATAGTTTGTAGAGTGAGAGCAATTGCAAGGAACATTACTGTAACTCTTACTTTGATGGAGAAAATGTATCAACATCTGAAGGAAATCTATCTTAAGGTTTGGACATCAGCTAGGGAAAGCACGTGGCATACTTTGGGATGTACATGCTGCTCGGGAAATCAACCTGTTGGGTGGAAAAAAAGTCTCATCAGAAATTCCATAGGCCTAAGTCTGATGTCAGATAAATACCATGTGTGTCCCGAGGAGATGGAAATATATTGGAGGTCTCCTCCATTTACTAGTGAAGGGAAAAGAATCTGTGTCTTACTTCTAATATTTGCTGAGATAACCATACCGGCTGCTCTGTCTCACTACTCTAGCATGGTCATGTGTCTGGGTTTCCTAGGGTGTTTTTTCTTTTCATTGTCCTCAATTCATTTTATTTTAAAGATGTGGGATACAATTCAGGGTTAGGTACACAAATATTCATTATGCATGTACCCTTGTTGAGGAGATATGCCCCCTTGTCCCTGGCAGATTCCCACTATTGCCAGTTTTTTCCCCAGAAATAGTGAATGCTAGTTCCGGTGTGGCAGGAAGGGCAGTGCAACATCATGTCTTTGAACTAGATTCTATGATGGGATGGACCAGCCACCTTGTAAGTGTGTAAAAGCCAGTGTGGAGAGAGCTAAAACAGCAAGTCTTCTTGAAGACTTGCTAGGTCATGCTCCATTTCAAGGGTTTTATATGAATTATTTAATATCCTTACTACAAACCCAAGGAAGGAAAAACTCTTCTTATCTCCTTAAAGCTGAGTAAACTAAGATTCCAGATGAAACATCATTTCTAGAGTTAACTTATTATTTGGCCCACAGAGTTGAATTCTCTGTGGGATTCAGAACCATGGGATGGCTCTGAATAAGATGAGGAACAATTTGAGTTCTCTTGGGCTCAATTTGATAGTTTTTGTGTTTTCAAAACATCATATTCAACATATCATTTCTAAATCTCTATAAGGTTGCATTTCCACTCATGCATGTATAAGTAGGAAGCATCACATCCACCCATTTGTTCGAGAATATCAATGTGCTCAGGTAAGATAAGAATGAAAACACAAGCCTACATTGCTCAGACAGCTTTGCAGTTATGTGTGACCAAATGTCCTAATTCTAATCAAGAGGCATACATTGATATTTTTTAGATAGAAAAAATATCTGCATAGACATACATTTTATGCCTGTCTTCCTTCTTCTTGGTGTCTGGAACAATCACAGCCAGCCATCTTGCAAATGCATGTGAGGGGAAGGGAAGAGAATTGCAGGGATCTTAAGCATTTGGTCCTTACATCAATCGTGTATCTCTTCGACTTTCAGATCTCTTATTGCACATGTGAGGGCATTATGAGGATTAAATGGATAGTTATGTGTAAAACTTATAACAATATCTCATATGGCAAGGCTATACCTGTGGCTATTATTTGTTTTATTAAAGCCACTGTTATGTAGGTTTCTTATTGTGTGTAGCTGAATCTAATTCATAACTAAATTAATGCCAAGTGTAACTGAAGGATTTAATAACTGTTTACTAACAAGTTCTCTGAGGGTAGTTAACAATGTGCTCTGTAAAAAGAAAATTGACATTACATGGGAAAACATTCTGTGGTCAAATGAGCTTCAAAAGTCATGGAATACAAAAAAAATTGATTAAATTTTTCTATTTAGTACTTCTCAGAGCCTTTAGTAATTTAATGTGGATTAAGAACATCAAAGTGGAAGATGAAGTGGGCAACATTTTCTGATCTTAAGTCAAAGAACACTCTGCACTTACAGAATTAATGTTCCATATGACATGCCTTTTTGAATACTAACTTGGGCATTTAAAAGATTTTCATTTCTAATATATGTTATGATTCTTTTCTAAGAATTCCTCCACTGGTAGAATTCCTGAATGCACTGTGCTATTTCATTCCACCACTATGTTCAAACTGCTCCTCCTGTCTGGAATGCAGATTTTTAAAAAAATAAGAACAGACATTAATTGAGAGGTTTTTGTTCCCATTATTATGGCAAGAAATTATCTTACATTTCTAAGTTTTTTCTTATAACTAATAAATAGTTGGGATATAGTGAGAACAACAAAACTGTGGTCCTCAAATTAAAGGCATAACACAATAAATGTTTATGTGTTTATCACCAAAAAAAAAAAAAATAGATCTGGGCGACTTTCCAAGACATCTAAACTCTGTATAGTGAATAAGAAACACAGATGGCTTTGAAATTGTGCAACCATCTTTCAACAGGGGACTTCCTCCAAGTCTGTTTGGCCTAGAAAGAAAGAAAAATATGGGATGCTCATTGCCTCAGCCTAGAAGTGAAATATGCTACTTTCTCTCACTGTTCATTGACCAGCACCAGTCCTATGACCCTCAACTACATGAAGGCTGAGAATTTCAGTCACCCATATGCTGGAACATTAGTGTGTCCAATAAAGCTATTTCAAATTCTGTAAGTTAGCTACTTATTTTTATCTTTTATTGTCATGTAGATGAGAAAACTGAGGCTTACAAAAGGTAAAGTATTAATAACTTGCCCGAGACCACACACCATAATATCATGATTATAATCCGGAATATTTGCCTCTTGGTATCACCTGATGTCTTATTTACCATGGCTGAATTCCTGTAAAAAGTTCTTCTTTACCCATCCCCCACCCCATGAAGGAACTATTGGATAGAAGAGTCAAAACATCTAGGAGACGAAGTCCTGTTTGCAATTCTCCCCCCACTTTTCTGCATGGTGTCCCTTTACTTTTTACCAGCACTTAATGCAAATCAACCTTAAAACAGAGAAGAAAAAACTGCCCTCTCTTGCTGCCGCCTCCACCACATGTAGGCAAGTGACATTCTTCTGCTACTTAACAGAATAGAGAGAAAACAATGGTTCCTGTGTAGAGAGTTCTAAGTTTTTATCTTTCTACAGATTTTACCACAGTATCAATTCTTTACTGACCTAAACTGTCCTAAGCATGGCTGTGTTTTTGTTTTTGTTTTTTTTCATATAGTGTATGGGAGAGTTAAGGTAGATACTAGTTTAATATTAATTTTTATGAAAAAGGTGCAGGAAAGAGGGCAACTTGTGTCTGCAGTTGCTCTTCACTGTAAAAGATACCATTGTTAGGCGCTTATAGCATTAAATCAAGGGTCTTAATCTGCAGCAATCTTTTTTTTACAACTTAGAAATAGATTTGGGCAAATGTGTTATTGGTGTTAATGATATTTTGAAGTGAAGCAAATTCATTGGCCTTTCTAAGTAAATTGCTCAACTTAACTATTTGAAGACTTGGTAACCTGATTCTATGAGTGTGCAGAAATTCTAACATTTATTTATTTGAAAGTACTTTGGAGAGAACACTTTCTTGTATAAACAGTGACAGCAATGTTTGTTCAGTGGATCCTGGAGAAATGGGAATGATTATCTAGGACTGAAATAAGCCATGCATCTAAGAGAATATTTCCTCTTATTGTAATAGTCAAAGGATTCTGATTTTTGAAATGTGATTCTGTGATTCAGGAGAGAGAATTTAAAAATCACTCAAAAGTATGGAATTTTACTGGTCAGAATAAAATGGTGGTTGGACTTGTGGGTGGAATTTTCATGTTCCTGAATGAGTAAGTCTTTTTAGCAAAGGGTTTTATTTATATGACAGAAAATCTTCTGAAAATATTTCAACAAAGCCGTAAGAAATGGTAGATTTTCTGAATCTGATCAGCTTAACTTGTTTTATTTTTACCAAGTGTACCAAAGTGGGTACTTGACACCCTAAGTTCAGAGAGTTTATCAGCCACTAGTGAGTGGCTTTAGGAGTAATTTGATTCCCTTTATATGGGAATGGCCAATAAGTCAGCAAGAAATATAAATTACATATCTACTGCACACAGAACCTTCTCCAAGGCACTGGCCACAGGGGCATAGAAGACAATGATAATTCAGAGCCATGAACCCAGACGATGATGACTAGGAACTGGTATGGAATACCAGAGCACTGGGTTCTTTATGGATGTGGCATGACTCTTCTAAATTTAGCTTTAAAAGTTCAAACAGTAAGGTCCCCCTTAGTCACTGGACAAATGTCATATGATATTTCTCAAAGTTGAAAAGATCTAGTACTTTTCAAGATGCTGAAAACTATTACCCTGATGGGAAAGGAAATTCACTGTTTGACGATATTAAAATGATGACTTCCACTGATGGATGCTGTATTTATGAGTTTTAGCACTCTCTTTACTGAGCAAAACCCATATCTTGGGTCTGACTCTTGTAGACAGATGCCAAGGTATGTCAAATATTCACATTATCATTTTTGTAACACCTGGTTTATGCTTAAAACCCTAAAGAGTTCCAAAATAATACCTGCCTTGCAGATGATTATTTGGTATTTTAAACACCTTTTCTTAATCTGATGCTTTGAATCTAATGTCTTGAAATATATAGTTCTGGGTCCCATTGGACTCCCTCATATATACTGTATTAAAATATCATAGAACCTGAAACAAATTCTGTAAGAAGAAGAACAAGAAAGTGATAATTCCAGAAAAAGCAGAGAGCCTGGTAATTTGATGATATTCTTAATCATCTTTTCTTTTTGCTACTTCATTCTAAATTTCCATACTGAATTATCTGACAAAATTTGCAAACATGCAAAACATACACCCCATATTGATTAATTCTTTGACATGAATAGATTATCCTTAAAGTACATAAATATACGGCATAGCAAACACATACACAGGCATATACACATGTAGACATGCTCATTCCTCCCAAACATTATTCCATAAAAGCTGGGAGAGTCATGAAAAAGTAGGTCTGCATGCCAGACCCTCAAATAAATCAAACAATGCAGTAAAATAAACATTTTATATTATTTTCTGCCACCCATAACTCCCTTTTCAATTTTTTTGTTGAAATTTATATCTGTAGGAGAACTCAAACTGCTAACTCGAAGAAACTAGAAATCAAAACTTATGGCTTTAATGGTAAGTATGCTAGAAGTGAAGAGTACTAATTGGTGAGATCTCCTATGTGCTTGCCGTGGCCTGGAAAGCTAGGGGAATCCTCATAGAGCAAATAGGAACTTTTAAATCTATCTTGTTCAAATAAAACCTATGTGTGATCTTGGGAACAAATGGCATGCTTTTCCCCTCAGAAGTTTAGACAGCCATGGAAGTAACTGAAGGTTGAAAATTGGTGAAGGAAAGTTGTCCTTAATAATAACAACATAAATCATATAATTTTAGCTCAGGGGTATGCTGTCCAGCAATGTTCCTTTCGGAATTGACACTTTTCTACTATGTACATTCTTAGGAGTACCTGGTGGGGGCATAGGACAAGGAATAGATGGCAGGGCTACCTTATGGGGCACTTTTAAAAATCTTGGAAAGCATTATTGGTTATCACAGTGATGATGACGAAGTATTTTAGATAATCTTGCACAATGAGGAAGTTTCACAATTAGACTTTCCTGAAACAACTGCATGTAAAGAAAAGCCCAGTCATAATTGACCAATTCTAGAGTAGAATTCCACTTCAGTATTTACATGCAAAGCATGACATTAACATACAATAGCTTTTTCCATGATGTTACCATCATGAAATTCAAAGGAAGACATACATTGCCTCTTTGGAAGCAATGCCAGGAAATTGCTCACTATTTTGAAAAGTCATATCACTGACCAGCTTGTGATTTACATTTATCATTTAATCTACCTTTATTGCTCTGTCTGTATTTACAGCTATTCAACATGCACAGTAGTCTATGCAAGCTCAAACATCTGATTATTTTATTATATCATAAAACATAATATACGCTATAGGAAATGGGCATTGGTTCTGATTCAGTTGAGAAACACTGAATGGAAAAAAAGTCTGCTTTATCCTTACCATGCATTATATTAATTCCAAATGATCATCTTCAGGCCTTTCTCTTTCTTGATTACCTCTAGTTTCTGACTTAACCCCTTTTCCCCTCTAATTTTTCATACGAGGAGGGACTCTGTCCCCTTTTTTGTGCCACAAACTTGGTTTCCAATAATTTTTGTATATATTCTGTTTCCACCACAGTTCCCCAGTCTACTGGGGGATACATTTGTCTCTGAGGTGAATTCAACTGTTGTACCAACTTTACTGTTCCCTGGCCCAAGAACTGGGGGAAACACATATCATCCACGTCAATATAGAAAAACTGATTCCCAGGGAGGCTTAGTGAATTGTCTAAGCTTATATTGCCTCCTACAGAATGTGAGGCTTTCTCCAGAAATTAGGGAAGTAAGATTGCGCCCAGAGCATCAATTCTATTAATCTATACATAATTATCAGAGCAGTGGTAGACAAAGTTACCTTCAAGAAATCTAATGACTTCAAGCCTGTAAGAGGCTGTGATATGATTGACATCTTTCTTTAGAAATGCATATCTGGAAATGTCACATGGGAAGTATTGACAGAGGTCTTCCAAGCTCCATGGGGGTTGGGGAAATATCAGCTATTAGACTTTGAGCATCCAAGTCCTATAAGTAAGACTGTCTCTATTATGAAATAGATGTACACACAAATCTGGCTAAGCCTGCCAGTTCATCCAATTAGCTTTGTTGGGGATGAGTCCATAACTACTTGGTTAGATCTACTTCTCTAAGGAGGAAAAAGAATGGTTACATGGACAAATCTAGATTCTCACATCATTTTTATCATCAATAAATAAGTTGGCAAACTTTAATTTTAAAAAGTAAATAGATTTCTGATTATGGCCTGGCCTTTCCAAGTAGCTTGACTACAGACTGCAGAGACGGAATGCATTGATTGTGCAGGCATAATTACTTTTCTTTCCAGCAACAAATATTTCCCTTTGCAAACACACGCATCAATGTTCTGGCTAGTGTCTATGCAGTTTTAAAAGATGAGCCCTCCTTTGATGCTGCTCACCAGTCAGACTTCTGATCCTACAAGTCTGAGGTCTGTAGAATGAACAGAAATTTCCTACCAGAATGTAAACTCCACATAGGAAGGGATTGCATGTTTTGTTCATGACTTTCTTCCCAGGGCCGGAGAATACATGGCAGAGTTTTTGATGTATTTGCCTGGATGCATACTTCTCTGGAGGAGACAAACTTCTAGCTCCCCTTCAGGGCCATGCTCCACTTCTGCCCCCATGATTACCACTGGTTCAGTCACATCTGTCTCCCTGTCATTGTTAGCACACCTGGGACTAGGTATCCTGACTTTGTTTTTCCTTCCTTTCATCAGACCATAGCATCAATAGGAAAGAGAGACTCAGCAATGACAAACAGGAGTGGAGAAACAGGCAGTTCTTGAGTTATTTGCCCTGCAGAAGAACTGAAAACTAGGAGAAATGGGAAAGAAAACTAACAGAAAAAAAGAGGTTAAAGAGAGTTTTCTTTTTTATTCATACTTCTATTATTACTTTCCACCTGGCTTTTGACAAATAAACATATGAATCACTGAGGCAGAAACTTATGAAATTAAAATTCAGAAAGGAAGACTAGTATGCTAATGACTAAAAGATGTCAATTGGATTTGGTAATACAGTACCCTCAATCAAAAGGTGAGGATCTGAAGTAATAATTTTGGTTAGAAGAGGGAATGAGAGGTACTCTCATTTAATGCAAACAATTTTTGCTAGAAGTTTGAATCTGAAGGAAATCAGAGAAGGTAATAGCTAGAAGAAAACTCAAAATCAAAAGAAGTTGGGTTTTTTTTTGTTTTTTGGGGGGTTTTTTTGAGTTGGAGTCGCCCAGACTGGAGTGCAGTGGCCGCTCCCGGCCACTGCAGCC